>NW_013562926.1:0-34867 GCF_000968595.1 Rasamsonia emersonii CBS 393.64 | reverse complement strand
ATATAATATTCCTTATCCTGAGTTATTTTTTCCTTCTTCTTAAATAAAGCTAGCTATATACAACTTACTTCCAGCCCATATTTAAAAAAGCTCTTTATATGCCTAAGCAAGTCCATATAGTATATAACCAATCTCGTGCTGGGGTTGAGCAGTTAAAAATAATTATATAGCTTAGGCTTAGGCTTAGAAATAATACTAGAAATAATACTACCGATCGATATACCATTAGTACGTGATATTCCTTATTGCGTTATTTTTCTTTCTTTCTTTCTTTCTTCTTGAATGAAGCATACTACCTATTTACAATTGCAACCCCACTTCCAGCCCAACTTCAAGTTCTAAACAACCAGATTACAAAACCAACCTCTTATAAAATAGCAAGCCTGGCTAGCACAGCTCAATCAATAAATCAATCAATCCATCCATCCATCGACGGGACTGAGCTAATTAGTTAACACCTACTTAGGGTTCTATATCCCCCGATCCATCGGAGATAACAATCAGCAGATTGACATAACTCCGTTCGTTTGAGCAAGCAAGCAAGCATCAAGCATCAAGCAACACAAGTTACACAACGCATACAGTCATGTAATATATGCTCAATCAGTAATGGAGTTAACATAAATAACATTAGCAAGACTAGTCGAAGTGAATTAAATGAATTGATTCGTCATGCTAGTGTTGATTGTTAGGGGATGCATATCAGATAGACAGATAGACCCCTAGGGATAAATATAAATAGCTCGATCATCGATCGATACAACATCAAACAATTACGTCTTTTACATGTATATTATATATTATATATCTTTCTTCCCTCCTGATTTCCTCCCACGAACAATAATTTAATCTAATTCAATAATTTTAATTAATTATGCCCCTCCTCAACCACCTCACCTCACCTCACCACCCAACTCCTCACCAAATCAACCCTCCATTCCGGCCACAGCAGACGTTTCCGGGCCAAACGTTTGATCCTAGGAGATCACGGGCTGGCTGTAACACCGGTCTGGGCAAAGAAGCATGCAAGCATTTCGTGCGTCTAAACGCTGCGCGCGTCATTGCCACTGTGCGGAGTATCTATCGAGCGGGGCAAAAAAAAAATAAAGGGCCGCTTTGGCTGAGAGAAATCGAAGAGGTCACGACGAAGCGTGCTGGTGTTGTGCAGCTCTGGGAGCTCGACTACGGCCGGTTCGATAGCGTGTTGGCTGGCGTTTGGTGACAGGTGTCGTAGGGAGTTGCAGAGGCTGGATAAGGTTGTTCTCAATGCGGGTGTTGCGACGGAGAGGTTTGATCGAGCGTCTCGAAGGCCATACTCTAGAGCTCTATCACTGTCAATGTCATCAGCACTGACTGCTCTGCTGGCTTGTCTCCTCTTGCCTGTGCTGAAGCAGAGTGCTCAGCAACAGCACGATATCGATCCCGTCCTGACAGTCGTCTCGTCCGGCGTGCATGCCTACGCTCGGTTCAAAGAGCGCAACGTCAAGACCAGCAGCGACGACAACAACGACAAGCCCATGCGCATTTTCGACGTCCTGGACGATCCCAACCTGTCTGACATGCGCGATCGGTACTGTACCCAGTCAGTCTCCAAGCTCCTGCAGCTGTTTGTTTGCCATACGCGAGATCGCGGAGCGAGCTGCTGCTGCTGCTGCTGCTGGTACTAGTCCGTCCGTCACAATCAACACAGTCGACCCAGGCCTCTACCATACAGACCTGACGAGCCATGCAGAGGGCCGCACCAAACCCGTCATGTCTTGAGATCATGCGTGCTCTCCTAGCCTGGACAGCGAAGGAGGGGGCGCGCATGCGGGTCCATGCCGTGGTGGCGGGCAGAGAGAGCCATGGGGCGTTCATCAATCTGCGGGTGTATGGTGCAGAAGTAAGTTGCTTGAACGAAATCAGATGTTTTTCTTGGAGTTGGCGCCTCTGACGTGCGACATTCGTAGTAATTTGCAGTCCAAGTTCGTGACGAGTCCTGAGGGCGTGCAGACGCAGAAACGAGTCTGGTCTGGGCCGAGTTGGAGGCTATCTATCCTGGAGGATAGATATCAAGCCGGGAGTGACTGCTGTGCTGAAGGAGAATTGCTCTCTTCACTCTTTTTCTTTCTTTTTTCTCTCCACTCTCTTCTCTTCTCTTCTCTTTCTGTATATGCAATCCTTCAGCGTCTTGCTTTCTGTTATATCATGACTCTATTGTAGCAGTCGCAGTCCAATGCACGACTTATTAAACCAATGAATAACAAGACATAGGCTGCGATCATCGACATGACATATCTGTACATAACTCATCCTCAGTAATTAATAATAATAAATAATACAGCCAGACCAACCAGTCAACGCCGTGATGCTAGCTAAACTGGAGTCTGGACCTGCTGCTCATTGAACATCCCACGCATCATCCACCTCTGCCACATCATAGTCGACTTCGTGATGCGTCTGCGCCTGGGCCTGCGCATCCTTGCCCCTGTTCGGGTCCGACGGCTGCCGCTCCGGCTCGTCGACATGTTCATGCTCATGCTCCATCGCCGAATCCTCGTCCTCCTTGCGCTCTTCCGAGGAATCCTTGGGGGCTGCCGGCGGTGCTGGGGGATTCGCAACCCACGAGAACACCACCTTGCCCACCCCCGGGATCACCGACGGCCCGTAGGCCAGCTTCTCCGCCACGTACCGGTCTTTGAAGGCGACTATCAGCGAGTCGGACCGCTCCGGGTTTGGCTCGATCGATTCGTATTCGCCAATGCCCTGCCAACATTAGTATCAAGGTCGTTCATGCCATCAATCAACCAGAGAATCCTACAATCAAATACTGCTTCAACGCTTCGTCTTTCTCCGCATCAAACTCCACCCCTGACACAGCAACCCGTTTTGGCCGGTTATCCAGCCGCAAGACACCGCCGCGTCCGCGGAACGCCCCCCGTCCGCGATATCCTCCCCGGTACGAAGGATCGTACCCCCGTCCTCGAGGAGCATACCAGCCTCTCCCGCGGTAGCTGGGATATCCTCTGCCACGGCCCCGAGACGGCGGTGGCGACTCCGTGGCCGCGTTGGGGTCGATGCCCAGGCTCTTGGCCTCTGCCTCCAGAGCCGCCAGCTGCGCACGCAGCGCCTTCGTCTTCTCGCTCACATGCTCTTCCCCGGACGGCGGCGTCGTCGTCGTCTTCTCCTCGTGCTGGCCATTCGTCTCAGCCTCGATGCTGGCGCCCTTCTTCCCCAGCTTCTCCATGAGCTTGGCTTTCTCCTCTTGCTGCTTTTTCAAGAGCTCTTCGCGCTGCTTCTCCAAGGCCTGCCGGGCTTCCTCCATCTCCTTGCGCTTCCGCATCTTCTCCTCATACAATCGTTGCGCCTCCGACTGGTGCCTTTCAAACTCTTCCCGGTCAAACGGCTCTCCCTTCGTCGCCGAAGCCGGCCGCTGGGCGCCGTTGGTCTCCGGTTTGGTCGGCGGTTTGTACCAGTAGACCTTGACGAACCGGTTGTCGAAGACGGCTTTGGGACTGGACCACGCCCGCTTGGCAGCCGCATGGTCGTCGAACTTGACGAGCGCCAGGTGCCGGTTGGCCTGCAGCGACACTTCGAGGACGGTTCCAAATTCCGAGAAGTAATCCCGCACGACCTGCTCGTCGAGCTTATCGTCCGGGATATTCTCCACAACAATCGTCGTAATCGACTTGTCCTCGTTGGGGCCGACGTGCGAGAACTCGGCTCGGCCGCGTCCTCTCGCAGCAAACCCGCCCCGGTCGCCGCGGCCTCGCCCTTGTCCCCGATTTCTGTCAGAACCTCGGGATGTCTGGATATCAAGTATCTTCGCATTCGTGGGATCGTATTCTAAAGGAATTCCGTTAGCAAGACACATTGATTCAACACAGTGAATGCCACATACCGTCATCTTTCGGCGGAACAACAACCGGATCCTGTCCATGCTTGTACGGACACGCAGCCCCCATATAGCAGATCCCATTCGTCTCATAGAACGGACAGGGCTGGTCAGACTTGGCAGACTGGTCGCCCGCTTGCGGCTGGCCGGCAGCCCCAGGAATCGGCAGCGGCAGGCCTGGCATCTGCGGAAACCCCATGCTCTGCAGCGCTAGCATGGCTGCCATGGGGTTGTTTTGGTCAAAGCCCGGAAAGCCCTCTGGCATGCCAGGAAAGCCGGGCATGGGCTGGGGGAACTGCGCGTTGGGAAGACCCGGCGAAGGCCCGCCGTTGCCTCGGCCGCCACCACGCCGCGTGCGCGGAGTCTTGAACGACCGGTTCCGCGCGTCCCCCTGATCATTCTCCCCTTGGAAGCCCTCCTGGTATGTGCGCTTGCGGGAATTCGCGTTGTCGAATGCGCCCTGTTGGGTGGTAGGTGGCACATAACTGGGGACTTGCGACGTTGCCAGCGCTGCGTTGAAGGCAAGAGGTTGTTGCGCCGCCGCGGCCGCAGCAGCAGCCTGCACAGCCGGCGAGACCAAAGGCTGGAACTGAGCTGGGGGAGGCTGTTGCTGTTGTTGTTGTTGTTGCTGCTGCTGCTGTTGCTGCGGAGCTGCTGCAGCAGGGGCCGGCGGCGGTTCAGCCTTAGGAGCGTACCTGGCAAAGAGCTCGTCGACGAACGGGACGGTATCTAAAGCAGATCAGCATACATATTGAATTTTCACCAACCAGCGAATAACATAACGTAGCTTGTGGTGCGACGAACTTTCTTTCAAAAAGTCCTCCAGGTTCTCGATCGAGGCCTTGCGGATCTCCTCGTCAGGCGCATCGGATCGGATCAGGGCAAGAACATAGTCGGCCAGCACGTCAGAATCAGCATCAGAACTGCTCAAGAGAAAAAGAATTAGCAGCTGCACTTCCAGGACAGCAAGCAAGCGTCAGACCTACATATCTTCTAATCGCTGCACGACCCACTTCTTCACCTCCGCAGCTTGCTCCTCTGTGAACTGCATGTTGACAAGAGACGAGACTCCCGGAGCTCAATCCGGAGTCACTGGAGCTTGAAGAGGAAAATTGAGGCAGGGCCTTGCCCAGCAGTGAGCGCTCAGCACAGCACAGCACGCAAGCAAATGAATTCAAGCAGAAAAAAAAAAGAGAAATTGATTGACCGATTGGAGTGAGCGTTAGGAGAGTCGCCTAAGAGAAATTTCCCACCAACAGAACGACACTCATCAGAAAGAATCAGGCCATGGCACAAGAGTCCAGGACTGCACATGAATGACCAGCAGCAGACAGCCTCTTCTGGTCCGGAGAAAGCTTTGATGCGCCGCTGCAGTCGATCCCCAACCTGGCAAAACGCGCGAATCGCAGCAATCGGCTCACGTGACCACGCGGCGGAACGTGCAGGATTACATCAGACGATCAGTCTAGTTAGAATTTAGAAACTACAGTACTCTGGAGTTGATAGATATTTATGTATCTTTTTTGCTTTCATGTTCAAACTAACTAACAGCAAACAAACTCATTCGACATCACAAAGGAAAGAGGGAAATGCAATTCAGGATGTTCATGCCTTTATTCTACTCCCTTCTAGGTATCGATTTCCGGGCTGCATCTGACCGCACTGCATCTACATGCAAGAAACGGGCGCCAATCCCCATTGACGTGCTGTGACTCGCCTAACTGTATACCCTTCACTCAAGATTCTTTTTTTTTCCTTCTTCGTTTGATTTTTTTTTCCTTATTTCATTTTGGGTATGGGTTCAGCATTGGTATCATCATCATCGGCCTCGCTAAAAAGAAAAAAGCTGCTTCGCGGCCTTTGCTTTTCTGCGTGGGTCGTCATACTCGTAACAATTGGCTTCCAGATATCGTCAAGGCGAGATCTGCCCGACTCGCAATGCTTTTACAGCTTGTCGTAGTACTATAGGCGCCGTCAGTATCATCCGGAATATATATATAAAGAAATATAAATAAACACAAGTACTTACGTTCTCGTAGCCCGGAACCTGCTCCTTGAGACCCTTGCGCTTCCGGGTCTCCGCAACGATCTGACCAGGCTTCGTGGTCGGGTCGAGAGGCGAGCCACCAGGCAGGATGGCCCAGTGGTCGAAGACAGACTGAGGGAAGGCCTGACCACCGGTGGCGGCACGCAGATCGCCGGTGAAACCGAACGATTCGTTGACGGGCATGTAGGCCTTGACGGTGAACAGTGGCGTACCCGGTCTCTGCTCCTCGGTGTAGACGTGACCACGACGGCGGGTGAGCACACCGTAGATACCACCCATGGCCTGCTCGGGCACCGTGATCTCGACGTTGAAGATGGGCTCCATGATGCTGGGCTCGGCCAGCAGGGTGGCGGCGTACAGCACACGACGCGCCGTGGGGATGATCTGACCACCACCACGGTGGATGGCATCCGCGTGCAGGGTCACATCCATGATGTTGAAGCGGATCGCGCGCATCTGCTCTTCCGCAATCGGACCTTCGCGGGTCGCCCACTGGAAACCAGACACGATGGAGTCCTTGACTTCGTTGAGGTACTGGACGGCCTTGGTCTGGTCGACAATCAGGTTGGGACCGGTGGTGTCGGGACCGAAAGCCCAGATCTTCCGGGCGTCGGTGACATCCCAGCCGTACTCGTCGGCCATGAGACGGGCCCGGACCTTGAAATCGTCACGCGGGTTGATCTTGCCCGACTCGATGGCCCGGCAGACCTCCTCATCCAGAGGCTGGGCCACAACGTACAGACGGTTGTGCTTGTTGGGCGACTTGGACAAGGCGGTCATGCTGGACTCGGCGCCAACAGTCTCACGGTACTGCACGACGGGGTCGGAGACACGCAGCGGCACACCGGCGTGGTCCTCCTCGAGGTCCTTCAGACAGATCTCCAGGTGCAGTTCACCGGCACCGGCGACGACGTGCTCACCGGACTCGGAGATGAAGGTCAGGACGCAAGGGTCGGACTTGGCCAGACGCCTGAGACCTTCGACCAGCTTGGGCAGGTCGTTGGCGTTCTTGACCTCGACGGAACGCTGCACGACCGGCGAGACAGAGAACTTCATGACCTTCAGGTTGTGGGCCGTCTCGGAGGTGGTGAGAGTACCCGACTTGAGCAGGAACTGGTCGACACCGACCAGACCGACAATGTTACCGGCCGGGACATCCTCGATGGGCTCGACGAAACGACCCATCATGAGGATGGTGCGCTGGATGGCCTTGATGTACAGGTCGTCCTTCTTGCCCGGGGTGTAGTTGGGACCCTGGATGCGGACCTTCAGACCGGAGCGGACGGTACCGGAGAAGACACGACCGAAGGCGTAGAAACGACCCTTGTCCGAGGTCGGCACCATCTTGGAGACGTAGAGCATGAGAGGACCCTGCGGGTTGCAGTCACGGATGCTGATGCAGGCCTCATCATCGGTCGGACCCTCGTACAGCGTCTCAGCACGGTACTTCTGGGCGGTGACAGGCGAGGGCAGGTGCAGGACCATCATCTCCATGAGGGCGTCGGCGGCGGGCAAGAACTTGCGCATGACGGTCTTGAGCAGCTGCTTGCCCTCCTGGTCCTTCTCCTCACCGACCAGCTTGATGTCCAGCTTCTCGAGCAGGGTCGCAATCTCCTCCTTCTTGTTGTGGGTGATGGCGGAGAAGATCTTGAAGATGGGGTCCAAGATGAACTGGTTGAAGGCACGCTCCAGAGGCTTGCCCTCGTACTCGCCAGTCTTGGTCCACTTCTTGGTCTTGGGGTTGAAGTAGTTGTCACCCCAGAGACGCTCCATCATCTTGTTGCGGTCGACACCAAACTTCTTGGCGTACTTGACGGCAAACTGGCGGACGGTGAAGGCCCATCCGTGGAGACCGGAACCGAAGGCGACGGTACCCTTGTCCGGATAGACCTGGACGTCACCAAGCACCTTGTCGAGGTAGGTGGCGATGATGACATTGACGGACTCGATGGTCCGCGAGAAGGACTGGTACAGGTCCTCCTTGGAGACCTGCAGCTCGAGCAGGGCACGGTCGACCTTGTTGATGACGACGACGGGCTTGATCCGCTCGCTCAGGGCCTGGCGCAGCACCGTCTCGGTCTGGACACAGACACCCTCGACACAGTCGACGACGACGAGGGCACCGTCGGTGACACGCAGAGCGGCAGTGACCTCGGAGGAGAAGTCGACGTGACCGGGCGAGTCGATCAGGTTGATCAAGAACTCGTTACCGTCGACCTTCTGGGGAATGTCCTTGAGGTCTTCGGGGTCGGGCAGTTGGGCGTACAGGGAGATGGCCGTGGACTTGATGGTGATACCACGTTCCTGCTCATCCTGACGCGTATCGGTGAAACGGGCCTCACCAGCCTTTGCGGCGGAAATAATACCAGCACGCTGGACCAGCGAGTCGGTCAGGGTCGACTTTCCATGGTCGACTAAAAAACAGTGAAATTGCAGTCAGAACACCACAATGCCCACACCAGCGGCAGAGACAACCGGGATAGACGTACCGTGGGCAATGACGGACATGTTCCGGATGTTGGCCGGCCGGTCCATCAAGGCCCGGATCTGGATGTTGTTGTCAGGTGTCAGTGCTGCTGTCCACAGTCGACCCCTCCAGGCGAGAGCGGGGGAGCAAACCAACCTCTTCGATCGTGAAGCTGCAGAGAGAAAGCACACGTCAGTCCAGCGTCCATGGCAACGAATTCGGCTCGCATGCAGGGCAGCATGGCGATGCAGAGCAGCAGGGGAGAGGCTTACTTGACCATCTTGACGGATTTTTTCTCAACGGCCCTAGAGGCGGGGTTGTGCGATCAGATGTGAAAAAAGAAGAAGAAGAAAGGGACCACCAAGCGCAGAAAGCGACACACAGAGAGTCAGGATCGAGGACTGGCTCGACCTGAAGGGGGCTCTAGCGGAGAGGGAACCTGTCTGCGCTACTCCTGCGATGAGAAGAGAGCTGGGGGGGAGAGAGAGAGGGAAAGGTGTGCGCAGCAGCAGGCGAGGCGAGGGAAAAACGGCGGAAGTGGGGAAGGCCAGCGCTGGGCAGGCAGGATTTTGCCGACTGCCAGACCACAAACCCTGCTCGCTTTTTCATTCGTGCGAGTCTGGCAGCTCTGCTACGTTCCAGTTTTTGTCTTCGTGTTTTTTGGTTTTTTTTCTCCTGCCCCTCGTCTACGCAGCCCCTCATGCCCCAATGCAGCGGTTCGCTCGCACGACGCAGCCAGCCAGCCTTGACAGAGGAAAATACAAAGAGTCATCGGATGACTCGAAGCGTTGCCTCTGATGTAATCGGATTACTCATACTGCTCACAAGTGACTCTACCTAGGTACTGTACATACAGTACAATGCGTGTGCGTTGCTGGAGCACCAGGGCAGGAGGCAGCAATGACAGTCGTCCTGCCCACCGTGATCCAGCGCTTGTCAATTACTGATCCAGACGACTGTTCAGCATTTGTCATGACAGACATTATTATTATTAACAGAGCAGCAATTATTATTCTGCCCGCGAGGGGCTTCCACGGTTGCCGTTCGCGGCCAACGAGGGGCTCGGCCAATCAGCGAGCGAGGGGCAGGTGATCCCGGCCCACTCACCGCCAGCCGGACTTAAAGGACTTAAGCGGACACGAGAAAGAAAAGAAATTAAGAATCAATTAAACCTCTATCTCTATATACAATGCAGCCTGCTATGGTACAATAATAATGCATCTCGAGTAGAAGCCATAGAATAAATACGTATACAGGAACAATCCCCCAAACCCAGAAATACGCCAGCCAAACTCCATCTATGATCAATCTCGAGACACCCACTCCGTCCTCTCACCCCAGAATCTTCGAATACGCGTCTTCTACCTCCTTGGCCACCTCCAGCAGCGTCACGATGATGATCTGGTGCGTGATGTTCGGCAGCTTGTCGCGGTGCAGCCCAATCCACTCCAGCGGCGGCGTCGCCTCGCCCATGTCCCGCAGCTGCGGCGTCTCGATCAGCGGCGGCTCCAGCGGCCGGTAGACGTACTTGGACTGCGGCACGTTGACCACCGCCGTGATCTTCTGCTGCTCGCCCTCGCCCGCATCCGCATGCTGCTCGTCGCCCTCGTGCTCCGCTTTAGGTCCGCCCGTGATGCGCACGGCTGACGGCGGCAATGGCTTCCCCAGCCGGCTGGCGAGCGCCCGAGAGTGACTCGTCCACATGCCGCGGATGAAGCTGATGCGAGAGTAGTTCCACCCCACGTCGACCTTGCCTTCAAAGGCGCTCTTGAAGATGTACTCGATCTCGTTCGATGCCATCGTCTGCCACGTCTCCATGCTTGCCACGACCCGGGGGACCTTCAGGATCGTGCCTCCTCGAGACCCCGTGGCCCGCGCAGCCACCTCGTCCACTGATAGCTCGGCCAGCTCCACGGCAGACGGCCGACTGATGCTGGACAGGGCGACGCGGAGTTCACCCAGAGTAAGTCCCAAGGCGCTGTGGATCTTGTCGTCCTCCAGCGAGACGGCAAACCGCGCCTGGGCGTCGAGGGCCTCCATCTTGAGGATCTGGTTGTCAAAGAACGTGCTGGGAAAGGCACCAACGTTGATCGCTTGAATGGTCACAACGACATCGGTATGCAGCGAGATCGGTGCCTTCGCGGAGCTCTCGTCCTTCTTGGACGTCACAATGGGAGGTGCGTTGGTGCTAGAGCTAATGACCGACGACTTGCGGCGCAGATACCGCTCAATTTCCTTCAGAGAGGCTTCGTATGCGGCATACTTGTCCTGCACCAGCCGCTGCCACGTCTGGAAAAGCGCCAAAGACTGCGACGCAGTCAGCGTCGTGCAGAAGACTTGCACTTTGTCGCCTTCGAGAATGCTGACTAGCTGATCTTGGGACGGCTGGGTGCTGCTGCGGACATTGTACATCAAGAACGCAAACGCGGCGATATCAGCCACGAGGAACGGCTGATACTCGAACGACGCGTTGGCCTGCAGCTCATCAAAGGCCACCGAGGCCTGAATCAGCGGAGTCCGGCCCGAGGTTGGCGTCTCGTCCGGCCACTTGATGAAGGTCCGGACTTTGAGCTTTCTGAGCTCCACAGACCCGCTCATTCGCCCCCTGCTTTCGATAGCCATGGTGTCGAATCCCGCGCAGAGGTTCTGTTCCCAATCAGACGTTTTCTTGGACGAAACCCACAGGTCCTTGATCGTAAACTCGGCCTTGCCAAGTGTCTGTCCCAGATCGAGCTGGATATCGAGCTCGTCGATGGCGATGGCCGTATTCCAGGGAAAGGCACCGGCCGATGCAACCTGCTGATATCGTTGTACAATCAAGGCCTGTGATTCCGCTGAGGGGCTGGGGGACGTGGCGGTGAACGTAGCCTCATCGCCAGAAGGCACCCAGATCTCTCGGAACAGGAGGAAATCTTGGACTTGTTTTGCGTTGACCATAATCTTCATCGGACTAACTTTGAGAATAGCAGAGATGCCGCTGCTGGTGCTGACGTGTTTGCTGTTCATGAGCGACACGACGATTGACTTCACCTCAAAGCTCGCTGTCGATTCATTGGAATACACATGCTTGACCGACGCCTGCAGGTCGTTGAATGCAATGAGAATAGCGAAGAATCGCCGCTGCTCGGCAGACTGGACGGTGTTGACAGTCACGTAGATATCATCAAACCGCGCAGTGGCGGCGACCCGGGCGATCGGTTGACAGCTTAAGCTGAACTCCTGCTTACAGATCCGCAGGCCGATGTTCAGCTTGCAACGGCCCAGTATCGTCTCTGGATTGGTTGCGTCCAGCGAATTATCCTGCACCATCTTTTGCGGCTGGAGCTTGCTCGAGGAAGACGGTCTGGGTTCATCCTGCTCACCCACCACCTCCTTAACGCTAGCCGATATCTGCTTGATAAGAGGAACCACGGTGGGGTACAGAGTGTTGCTTGAAGGGCTCACCCTCAGCTCTGCATTCAGGGTTGGGTCTTCGGTCCCACTATCGCCATATTGCACTTTAAGCGCAACACCTGGAGCTCGGAGCGAGGCAGTGGTCGCCGAGTCACCCTGCACATACTGTCCATATTTGCCCTCAGCAGGTCGACTGCCCCTCACCGTCGCCGCAAGCAGTGTCTGTTGGTCATCCAGCTGTCTGCCAAGCAACGAGACGATGGCTCCAGCAAAGTCGACGTCGACGAGCAGAGACGACAGGCGCTTGTTCCCAAAGAGACCTTTTCCATTTCCGCTATTGGATTGGGAAGGCGACGTAGCCCAGATCGCGTTGGCCTCGCGCAGCTTCTCACTAGCGGAAGCGATGGAATTTTGCAAGAGACTGGCAGGAAGTATGAATTCGGTGGTCGCTCGAATGTCCAGAGACTTGCCCGCCGCCTGGAAGGCCAGCCGTAGATCTTCCTTCGTAGATAGATATGCGACGTTGAAGACGATCTCCGGCATCAAAGCCGAATTCAGAGACCGCTTCCGTTTGTCCTCATGTTTGGGCGTCATCTGCAGTTGCATGTCTTGGATTCGGAGCTTGGCAGCATTCTCTCTCGTGGTAGATAGAGTCACGTAGCGGATAGAGAACACCAGATCTTCCGGCTGATATCCTGATTTAGCGCATGGGCCATCCATGATCCAGCTCGCCTGGATATTGGCCAACTCCACCGAGTACATGGCATTGAACAAAGCCTGTGACTGCGGTTCTGACTCGTCCGTGATTTTAAATTCCGGCACCTGCGTCATCAGTCCCTTATTCCGCGGCCGGGCCAGACGTCCCAATTTTCTGAACCGCTTCATGTCCTCGGAAAGATCGAGCGTCTTGATACGTTCTTGTAAATGAGCCGCAATGTCGATCACCAGAGACGCTGTTTCGGCAAAAAGCTCTACATCCAGGCTTTTGCTGGTCAGGTGATATGCTCGCACGATTTCGTTCCGCTCGTTCAGTCTCGATGTGCCCACAATACCGGCGTCTAAGACGAGACTGCCATAAGGCCGAACCTGTGATTTCTCCTGTCTCCTCAACTCGAGGGCAATTTGAGACACGTTGATATGGAATTCTGGATATCCAGAGGGATATCTTTGTCCCGAGGCATTGTCCAGGCGCATCTGCATGGCTCCGAAGCTGAAATCCATATCCGCAGAGTATTCTTTACTTCTCAGGCCCGGGGCGCGAGCGTGAATCCCCATGCCCGCCATCGTGAGCTGTATGTTGTAGAGAATTTCACGGCTCTTGGAACTGTCTGAAGAGCGTGGGGTCGGGTCCTCCCGAACCAGAACATCCTCAAAATGTAGGTGAAGTTCCTCCACACTTTCCTTGAAGTCCGACACAAAGTGAGATATCTCTGGGCGATTCACGACGTTCAAAAGACTGCGCAGCGCACTGGCTTGTAGCCTGATAAGTTCGACTGTGACGTCGGCCTTCAGCCAGATGAGATCTGGCGACAGTCTCCCGAGAATCCTTCCGTTGATTGGAGGCACATGGACTTCAGACACGGTTTGCGGTTTGCCTTCTTCCATAGACTGAAAGACGTGGTAGTTGCTTTTGATGTCGAAATCAACTTCAACCCCACTGTCTTTGCTGGACATGACGGACATGCGAGCTACCTCGCCATGGATTACGTAATTCAAAGATGGAAGAAGACAGAAGTTGATTTGATAGTCATCCAGGAATAGAGCAACATGGAACTGATGGACGTCGGACTTCTTCTCCGGCTTTTCAGCAGGAGGAGTCGAGGGTCGGCTCATCGTCTGCAGTTCAAGTCTTTGGAGAAGGTCACGGACATATCGCACTTCATCTTCCACGACCCGATCCGCGGTATGGATGAGACCCAAGGGATCTTCTCTCATGTCATAAAGGAACTTCTGACACGAGCACGCGACCTTCCAGTCGTATACCACATTGTCCAGACTCCTATCCAGCACATAGGAGCTGTAGACGTTTGGTCGCAAGATTTCCCACAACATCAGCACTTTGGACCGACTCGAAAATTTGGCTGAACAATCCTCGGCGCTGAGAAGAACGCTCATCTGTTCCTGCACCTCCGCGTGTTGTGGACGATGGACCAACGAGCCTTTAAGCCCATAGCCCATCAATGCCAGTCCCAGATTAATCCCATCGAGGGTAACAGATCCAACATCAGCCCCGAGAACAACATGCAACTCAAGGGGTGCCTTCTCTTTAATCTCTGTGGCTGCGGCGGGTGATGTAGATTCGAGCGTGATACTTGATATTGTCCTTGTAACTCCTTCCACAAGATCGAGTATCTCCCAGCGTAAACGTAAAGCCGCCGATGCACAATATGACCGCAGGCTTATGATTTCCTTGTTCCCTTCCGAGGTAGCCTCCTTTTGGTGCTTTGGTGAACTGACAGCAAGCGCAATGAATAGCCCCTCAACAATAAAGTCGCTCTCTTTCGGACCAGGGTCAACGACGAAATTGAAAGTTTTGACTGCACATGAGAAGGTTGTTGAATTGACAGGGGCGTCATCGTTGGGTTTGCTGCCTAGGTTACCCCAGATTTTCTTCATTGCATAGCTTTTCTCAACACGAGCAAGGTCCCAAGGGCGCCATTCATCAAAACTTTCCATAACCATGGACTTGGCGTTTGGTGGACAGGGGTCCCTAAGATCGATACAGTTTGTCTTCAGGGCTTGCTGCCTGTCCGGCGAAAGGTTCTTGTAGATGTTGCGCAAGCGAGATAAGATTTTCCATGAATCGTGGAGTCGCAAATGGGACCGGGCCACTCGGAGGACAGACGAAGGCCGTGTTAAGAACAACGGGTCAGGGATGCCAGCAGCAGACTCTGTAAGTGACCAGACTAGGTAGCGTAAACGATCGACGCTGGAAGACGCTTGCTGGAAAGAGGAGGTTATGGAATCGAGCAGGGTCGTAGTTCGTTGCACCAAAAATGCGAGCGGCTCCACCGACTTCGTCGATGTCACTGTCTCGAATGATCGCATTTGAAGATGGGACTGCGTGCTCGGGACGGTCGCTAGCCAGAGGACAATTTCTCTCAAGGAGCAGCTGAGCTCTGCTTGTTCTTGAAAAGCATCTGCTCGTTTACCCAGAGCGGAAACGGACAACATATCCGCTGCTGCATGGATGACCACGTTCTGCTGTATGCCGTTCACCAGATCATCCTCTTTCCGTTCCACCTCGGTTTGAAGTGTCGCCTTGAGATGAGTTAAAGACACCTTATATTCATCTTGAAACTGAAACTGAGAATCATTCTCGGAATCTGACAAATTGAGGAGTCTCAATACTGTGGACGGAATTCGGACAGAGAAGCTGGTCGTCGCTTTCGGCGATTTTATTGCTTTCTCATGCTTCACGATATCGGACACAACACCCGTTTGGAGCGAATCGATTATATCGACTGGTTCGACAGGCTCCAATCCCTGAACTAGCGAGGACAGGGCAAGCAGGAATTCTGGAGTGCAAAACCCTCTGAGCCCTGGAGAAAGCTCACAGAAGATATCCACATGAGTTGTCTTATCATCTTCGGAAATTCCAATGAAATCACGGTCGTTAACGGAGGTTTCAGTTGCACGAGTAACAGGAGGAAGAGGGGGAAGCTGTGTCGAGTCTGGGACAACCTTGTAATAGTGAAAGTGTGGCATGGCCCATGGACTAGAGAGAGCGAGTATCGAGGGCTGCGGCTCTTCCGACAGAGAGTCGTGAGGATAGAACTTGGTCTCCCCTCGTTGTCTGAAGTGCCGAGCCTTGTCACCCGAGACACGATCATCATTCGACCGAACCTCGGAAATTTGGCTTTTAGAGCGAGACATGCTTCCCTTCGGAATGCTGCTCTTGCTGTGCGAACTTGAAGCACCCAAAGATAAAAAGGAACTCTTATGTTTCAGGCTGCTCTGAAACCTCGACGCAGAACTTGAGGACGACATGTCAGACCACGCTGTCGCATCAACAACCGGCTCAGGCATAGACGGAACCACCATCGCTGGCGGATCAACTCTAGTACCCTTCCCGGACGACGGGATCCCATCAGCTTGCTCTGGATCGAGCAGTAGCCACGGTGTCCGATGAGTCCTCTGATCATGCAACCTTATGTGTTCTTGTTGCAATCTGCGATCCTCGTGAAAGTTCGACTTCCGGTGCAGCATTGTTAATTTGACATTTGTCTCAAAGAGGGCGTACGTAGTCACAGAGCTGTATCCTTTCCCCTGCCATCGCGCAGGCGACTTACGGTCAACTGCAGCAACAGTGATATTGGGAACTGTAAGGGATAGTCGTTTCGAGAATCGCCACCGGGCCCAGTCATTGAACTGCACTGTAATGGCGTCACATCCAAGAATCAACGCAGTTCGATCCACCAGGACAGACATGTGAACCGATGCAACTCTTGCACGCAGGAATGTAACATCGTGGAGAGCAACCGGATGCAATGGTGGTAGAGCGTTTTCGTGGTCATCGAAAGTGAAGTCAATATCCCGCAGCGCCGCCAGCAGGGATCTTAAAAAGTCCGGAGAGCATTCACCCACGACTTTCCCTACCTCAAAATCCCAGTTGCACACGTATGTTGGCTCCGTCGGCGGCAGTCCAAACAAGCGATGCCCGTAGATCGAAACTCCATCGATAAACAATTGAGTGTTTGAGACACTGACTGCACCGTTGGAATCCAGCGATTCTAAGGACACCTCAACAGGACTGAGAGCAGCTTGCAGGTCCATGTAGTAATTCGTGAATCGCATGTCCAACTCGATGGATGCGGCAGTCAGTCGGAGGCTTTTCGAATGATCGTAGATATTGGTCGGAAGGAGCACACAGGGGCTATCGACGTTGACACGAAGAATAACATCAAGATCATTGCTCTTTCTATTTGGGTTCAAGCCATGTGCGCCCGACGGTTCCTGGGCGTTAGCAGCCTCCTGAAACTCTTCCAAAGTTCGGAAATGGATCTCTTCGCCGAAATAATTCTCCCTAACTCTCATGAAGTACCGAATTAGGAACCCGTACAGATATAACCTCGGAGATCCGCCAGAAATATCCATCACAAGAGTGTCCGTTAATGCTGATGAGGTGGCACTATTGTACGTGTAGCTGCCATTGATGATCAGATCATTCAGGGTGGCAACCGATTTGTCCCTCAGGAAAGTATGGAGCGTGTGCCACAATGGGGTCAAGAGATCAAGACCTCCGTCTTCCAGCTTTAGCTCGAAAGTGACGGTATTTTCCTCAGGCTTATACTTTGTGGCAGGTATCCCAACATGGGACGTCAACTGTTTCCCTTTGACTACCACAAACGTGTTATCGTCCAGGTCCGAGGGATTGTTGATGATGTTCGAGTCATTGACATTCATAAAGAGCTGGAAGTTGGTAAAAAGAAGTTTGATGTTGTAAATGAACGGAACAAAGGTATAGTAATCCGGAGCGGAGCCAGAGGTCCAGTCGCTGACAAGGTCTGTTATAAGAAATATATGGTCTCTTAACAAGAACAATTCCATGTCGCGGCTCTCTACCTTGAACTCCCATTGATGGAGACTATTCCAAGTAAGCGAGTTGGAAAGATCACAGGAGATTATCTGACGCGGACATTGCCATAACAGCCCATGATTGACGCTTGACGACATCCTGGACTCGCGAAGATCGAGGGTAAGATAGTTGTGATAACCCGTCTTGGAAGGAACCATGTCCATATTGTAGGTTATAGTTGAATCTCGAGATACTCGCAGGGAGAGCCATCCAAACGGACGGATTTCAGGTCCGACTGTCCCTTTCTCACCCTCCTTG
Source organism: Rasamsonia emersonii CBS 393.64 (assembly GCF_000968595.1). Lineage (NCBI taxonomy): Eukaryota > Fungi > Ascomycota > Eurotiomycetes > Eurotiales > Trichocomaceae > Rasamsonia > Rasamsonia emersonii. Next base: position 17,250 of record NW_013562926.1, on the reverse strand, counting down.
TTTCGCCACTGTCTTTTCTGTTTTTGCTTTTTCAACTTTGACACCCCGCGGATGGCGTCAGCTCGACCTTTCCACTGCCAGTCTTTAGATTCCTCTCTAGTTGGGATCCTCAATGTTGTGTCTTGATTGATCTCTACGCGAACCCTGAATACCGTGCTTCGTCTCCAGGCCCCTGGTGTCAGCGGCTCGGCGGGCTGGGCACTCCGATAAGGATTGGGGAAGAAAACGTTCTGTAGACCAACCCGTTCCCTATCGGCCCAAGGGCCGTAATTTATCGTACCGCCGTCGATCTTCAAATCGAGTCCCCATTCGGGAGGATTACTTCCATTGATATCTTGCGATACTTTCCGGATGGAAGAAGATAGCTCGGCTTGCTCGGAAGGAACCCTTCCAGGAATGTCCCAATAGTAGGTCAACGTTAACGCGGGACAGTCGACGAGCGTTGAGAATCTTGCGTACTCTACAGAATTCCAACCCTCGTGCTCATCTGTGTTTTCATCCAGGTACCGAGTGAGACCGAGCCATCTGGTCTCGGGAGAAAGACCGGTGCGACTAGCGGATATCGTGTTTGGACCCCTCTCATGATGCGAGTCGACGTGGAACGATTCCACCGACTTCTGGAAATATGGAATCAGATCCCGAATGCTATGCCATATCTCACGTTTCTTGCGCTGGTAATTGAAAAGAGTGGCTCTCTTATGTCCCTTTCGCTTTTCATCGACAGGCATCGAACTCAGTGTATGGGCAGCTGCCGCTTCAAGCTGAAGGTACTTAAAGTCGGGGTTCGGCCGCAGCTGAATGATGGGGTGAGTGAACTCGAACGTGAAGATTTGTCGATAGAGATCTAGAGGGCCTGCATCGCTCGCATCAATCAACCCGGTTGCTTTTTCAAATGTCACTGTGAGAACCGATCGTGTATTCTCGTTCCCGGCGACAATTGCTCCCTTGGTGCACTCCACTTTGACCGGCAGCAACTGCAACAATTTCGAAATGGAATCCTCTGTGTCCGAGTCGACCGCATCTACATGCTGATCCGACGACACGGTAGATTCAGCATGACTATTCCTGGCTGAGGAGCTTTCCCTGATAGAAGGATCGCTCGACGTTCGGGTGGGCCGGGCGGAGAGGCCTTTCCCTGAGCCCTGCCGGGAGCTGGCATATCCTGTCGATTTTGCTCCGGGTGAAGGAGATCTTGAGCCATGCGTAACGGAATCCTGGTCCCCGGCACTGGCAAACCCGGAGAGTATATCATCATACGCAGGGGTCCGATTATAGATGAACCACTCCAGGCCGTAGACGGTGATCACTATACGACAAGGAAGACGGTCCGCTTCTGCCACACCACCCGTTTCTCCACGGTTAGCAGCATGCTCACTATCGTGATCACTTCCCGAGACCGCGTCGCTGTTTCTCTGCGAGGAACCCGGTCGACATTTGGATCCACTTGCCCTCGCAAGGTCGACTCGTTTGACAGCACGCTTCCAGTAGTTCCATGTCACGTAGCCGCCATGAACCAGAATGGTTTCGTTCACACCATGGTACCGGATGCCTTTGAAGAAGATCCTCCCACCCAGTAAGGAGATCTGGAGAGCTTGGATGTCGACATACGCACGATAGTAGTGCCACGTGTACGCTCGAACGCCGTAGGAAACAAGGGTCGCGAAGAGGCGGTTGAAGTAGAAAAAGAAGAACAGGGAGCTGGCATTCTCGTTAGACACGGCAAGGAAGAGTATAGCTGGGGAATTGGGGCTCACAGGATGCCGCAAACAATCAGCTCTACCAGGAAGAACCTAGAGACGAGTGAGAAATCGGCCAGACCGGGGGATACACTGGCATCCAGCATTACCAGTTGAACTGAGGACCCGACGTGGGGGGCTGCAGCTTCAAGTCAGTCGAAACCATCTCCGCGGCAGCAAGAGCGTTGTGGGTGCTCTCGAGCAGGCCGTGGACATTGCGACTCTCAGCTGGTGCGACCGCTCCAGGACAGACGCATCGTGTAGTCTTCGATGCTAAATGATTCTTCGCTTCCTCTTGTCCGCCTCAACCGGCAAGAGTGCTTGTGGACGAGGGGAGCAGCAGGGGGCCGGAGCAGCGTAATGATTGATGCGGTCCCGCAATGTCACGCGTCGCCAGTGGAGCTGCGGAGAGCTCTAAGAGACTAAGCCGGCAATCCTCCTGCCTGACACCGCATCAGCTCCACCACCACGACGTGGTTCTGGCGGTGGGCATTCCTGGCCTCTAGCAGCTGTTCGCGACAGAAGGATTCTGCGCGCTGTCATTTAGACGCGGAATGATCCTGTCTCCGGGGTCCTGAGCGCGTGGTCGAGGACTGCGACACTTATCCACACCCACAATGGATGTGAGTGCCTCCTCGGGAGGCACAGGCTCGAGGCTTGCGCGCGCAGTGGTCATCGTCTCCGGTGTGGCTTCTCTGGTGGCCACATTACTGTCTCTCGTGTGAGTACGGCCCGATCAGTCCGTTTCGTGGCTGGTGGCAGAGGAAGTTAACCGGAAATTGCCATCCTGGATAGGTCGATATGGCTTCAAACGTACGTTCAGAGGCTGCCATTTACGCAGACATCCATTGACGGTATTGCCCAGGAAAAACTACCGGAAACCCTTACTCCAACGCTACGTTGTGCGGCTGTTGTTGATGTGGGTGACTGGACTACCGGTGCCGGATCAGAGTGGGAGCAGCTGACGGTCGCTAGGGTTCCGATATACGCAGCATCGTCGTGGGCGAGTATTGTTTCGCTGCAGGCTTCACTTTGGCTGGACCCGATTCGTGATGTCTACGAGGCATGGCTTCCCGTCCAACTGCGCGGGCTTATATCTGACCTGATGCAGGCTTTTACCATCTACACCTTCTTCCAACTGCTTATCAACTTCCTCGGCGGAGAACGAGCCCTAATTATCATGACCCACGGGAGACCGCCTGTCCAGCATGCTTGGCCGCTTAATCACTGTCTTCCCAAGGTCGACATCTCCGACCCTCACACGTTCTTAGCGATCAAGCGGGGCATCCTGCAATACACGTGGTTGAAACCCATCCTGGCAATCATCTCAATAATCATGAAGGCTACGGACACTTTCCAAGAGGGTTATCTGGGGCTGACATCCGGGTACCTCTGGACCGGAATCGTGTACAATATCAGCGTCACCGTGAGCCTGTATTCCCTGGCCTTGTTCTGGGTCTGCATGCACGAGGACCTGAAGCCGTTCCGCCCCGTTCCCAAGTTCCTCTGCATCAAACTCATCATCTTCGCGTCGTACTGGCAGGGGTTCTTCCTGTCGATCCTACAGTGGTTGGGTGCGATCCCCAACGGAGTTGCAGGTTACACACCCGACAATCTAGCTGCTGCTATACAAGACAGCTTGATCTGTTTCGAGATGCCTGTCTTTGCAATTGCCCATTGGTACGCCTTCTCGTGGCACGATTATGCGGATGCCAGGATATCGGCGGCCCGAATGCCGGTCAAATACGCCATCCGAGACGCATTTGGGGTGCGGGATCTCATCGAAGACACCAAGCAGACCCTCCGGCGCGAGAACTACGGATATCGGCTATTCGATTCCGGAGATCACATCATCGCGCATGAGGAGTCCAGCTCCCGGGTAAGGAGAGTGATGGAGGGAATGAGGTACGAACGAGGAGGAAAGGGGAAGTACTGGATTCCTAAACCCGGCGAAATCAACAGCCGGACGCCGTTGTTGGCTGGCGCGGGGACCCGCAACGGATCGCCGAGCACCTCCAAGAGAGGCAGCGTGATCGACCGGTATCGATCATATGGAGAGCTCGAAGAGACCACACTGGATGAGGAAGATGAGCGTCTCTTCGAGAGTGCACGACAATTGGAGTTTGGCGACTGGAACGTAAGTTGAATTAAAAGGACCAGAGTCACGCTGCGGAGAGCTAACTACGTTCAGTATCCTGTGATTCTGGCCAACCAAGTTCCTCGAGATCAGCAATTACCGAGCACTCCAAGCTACCAGAATTACGAGCAGGCCACTGTCGTGAAAAAGGCCTCGAAACACCGAAACAGCCACGTCTCTGATGGGAGACGGGGGAGTCGAGCCGCTGGCCCAAGTAGCTCGAAAGCTTCCAAATCTCGGCGATCGGAGCATCCCCAGCACGATTCGAGGCCTTCCAATTCCGCCCGCTCTGGCCGCAGCCAACTGGTGGATCTGGTCGTGGAAGACCGGGAAGCTGAAGAACAACAACGAAGTCGAGCCCAGCGAGAACTAGGCTCAGCAGGGAACGAAAGTGATCAGAGGTATTTCCGGTAAGACCACACGCGTTTGGAGCCATGTTTTGCCTATTATGCTCACCTTCTGTCAGGCGACCGTCTGGTGGTCCCGTGGAAGCCAGTTCAGACCAGAACCAATCTACACAGGCCAACGTCCCAGCCAACACGGACACGGCATCGCCAAACGTTGTCGCAGAGGAGGAGGAGAGCGAAGAAGAGAGATACCCACGGCCACCGCACCTGGAGTACGGGGCCTTTGATGAAGAACACAATGTCTGGGGCAGATAACAAGGACCCTGGTCGTGGAGCAGAAGAGCCAGGACTCTCCGTTCCACCTGAGACAGATCTGTTTTTGGCTTTTCCTAGTCTATATTTGATGTTAGCCATATAATCGCTATGCGCGTGTTTAGCTGATGACGGGTGAAACACCCTGGTGGGATCCAATTGATAGCATGAAGACAAGAATAGAGCTGAATGACGGCCTGGTCGAGACCACGCTGAAACACCGTAGAGAAACCCTTCATTTGGCACGAGATGCCTGCCGTGGCCTGTTGCAGTCTGATGAAGCAGAACAAAGCTGTGGTCGCGGGCGCTGATAGGCGGGCGGGCAGCGCGTGCCGATCGACGGCGCCGACGCCTAAACTGCCCTGAGATAACCAACTCCTAAGACATCAACCTATCGCGCGCACGAGGCCTGCTGCACGCGGGCGCTGCGAAGCCCTTGCCAAGGGATCGGCGCAACTCTTTTGTTTCCCGGCGAATGGCGCCCTCGCATGCAGCTCAGCTCCCCTCGCGCCGTCCTCCGATGCGACCTCGCGGACGGGGATGACTGGTCACCAGCGCGTGCGGACGCCGGCAATCAGCTGCAGCATGCCCGTGGCCATCCTGCAAGAGGCATAGGCCCATGCAGCTGCTCGCTTTTGGCTTGTAACCTGCAGCATGTATATCTGTGTGGCCGTCGCTGTCCTCGACTCCTCGCAGGCGGGGTTGGTTCTTCCCGGAGGAGGCGCTGCAACGGCTGAGCCGAAGTCGTCTTTCTCTCGCTGTGCGAGCCCTCGCGGTTGTTATGCTCGATCTTCATCCTTCACTCGAGTTCTTCATGGGAGAGCTGTCATGAAAGGCTGAGTGGCCGCCGATGACGGTCCCAACGCAGCAAGCAGGACTCATGTTCGCTGCCTGGCTCTCGTCCTGCCTGTCTTGCTTGTGGTCCCAGGAGGATCGCCAGAGCGGGAGTCATCGGCAGGCGACGGGCAGCAGAGGTGAGATATGTCCGAATGTATACTGCTGAGGGATGGGCTGGCTGACGAGTGTTGATAGCAGTTGAGCGGGAGATGAAAATATGTCACAGTCAGCCGCATCTCGTTCCTCCGATGAAGCTGGTCTTCTACGATAACCTGCCCAGCCCGGGTCCTCCGTCGCGATCGAGAGTGTCTTTATTGCCGACATTGATAGGCGAGGGCCGGAATCTCGCTGCAAAGGCGTCCAGCCGGGCCAGCTTGCTCGTGAGAAGAAAAGCACCAAAGCGGCCGACGATCAGTGCGCCAACCAACTTCAGGAGAGTCGAACCTCCTCAAAGTCGTGTAGGGTCTGGGTCATTCCGGCCTCTGGAGCTCAGCATCTATATGCCGGGCAACCAACTGCCTGATCTGCCCGAATTCGACAAATTTTCCCTGGACGGACTGAGACAGCCCTCTCCTCCACCAAAGGCTGTAACGTCTCAATTTGACATGTACCGTGCACGGCGTTGCCAGTCAGCTACTTTTAACCTGCCTCGAAAACCTGTGGGCTCAGGGTCACGTCGAAGTTCCCTGGCGACTCTGGAACTGATGACGGAGCGCGAGAGACAGGCTCCAAATCCGTTAATTCCTCACTTCTCGACTCTCGTGAGAAGCCCGCCTCCTGTGGGCACATCAGTGACTACCCGTACGCGGCCGCTGAGCGCACCACTTGACAGAGTGCAAGAGCCGGTATCATCATCACCGGTTCGCGACAAACCGCTGCCATCCACCCCAGATACGCCCACAGCATCTCCTTCCTCTGACAGACAGTCGCTCGACCATTTCCGCGCTGGCAAGCGGAGATTCGTTTCTGCATCGCCGTCTATCCAAGAGCACTCCCCACTGAATTCCAACCCGCCGGAGCCCGCATCTCCCAAGCCTACCACTGTCCTCCAACACAGCCGCTCTCGGACCATGAGCGGCTCGACCATGTCGTCGACAACGACGGCCGTAACTGCGGGGCATGGAACATCGCCTTCGCTTTCGAGCGCCGTCACGGCCGCGACGACGACGCTGCAGTTCTCCATGTCGGAGGCCCAGACTTACAAAGAGATCGAGTCCGGTCTGCAGATTCCGCTCAGCCCGAAGTATGTCGACTCGTTTCCGCGAGTGTACGAGGAGGAGGAGGAGCAGCCGCGCGGATACGAATATGATCGGCGCTTCCCGGACACTCGTATCGGCGTTGCTTTCTAGAGCCGTACGGGTGTTAAGAATTTATCTCCCTTAACTTCTCTTCCATACGCACCTCTAGATCGTCTAACACACCTTACCCTATCATCACTGTACATCTAATTATCTCAAACCTGTCGATACCCCCAACAACACATTCAGATACCCATATGATACCCCTGCATTCTACCTTCTATCCTACCCTTCTCCTGTCTCCTGTCTCCCGTCTCCTGTCTCTAGCTTCCGGCTTCTAGCTTCCCTTGCATTCCTGAACCCGTCCCATCCACCCGAGTACTCCGCTTTTCGTCACAAACTAATAATAATAATTCCTTGGAGCAGCAGAACTCCCTCCCTTCGCGTTTCCCCCTGTCCCTGTTTCTGCTCTTCCTGCTTTTTGCTTTTTTGCTTCCTTGCTTTCTCTGTTCCATGTTTTTCAAGGGAAAAAAAAAACGGCGGTTGGTTCACTTGAACCACTGCAAGCACCTTATTCGTTTTTGTCTGTCTGTCTGTTCGGTTGGTTGGTTGGTTTGTTTCTGTTCCTACCGTAGGTAGGGGATTCATTCAATACAGAAAGGTCGGTTGGTAGTTAGTTTAGCTCAAGTTTAGTTAAGTAGGTAGGTAGGAGGTAGTTTTAATGATAGATACGTATACATCTACATTTACATGCAGATATACCCTGTAGCCCTAATTATGATTGACTGACATTATCAATCACAACAGCCTACGTGGAAGTTTTCATCCAAGCAATTAAATTAAATTAATTATACGAAGTCGAATTTCGTTCATTATTTGCTAGCAATCTAATCTACCGTTATAACTATGATTTAATAAGTTGAGGAAGAGATGAATATTGCGCGAGGAAGCGTGCAATATATATAATATTCAATTTTGTTCATCCAGTATTTTTTTTTATTATTTTTTCTACCTAGCTAGCTGACCGACTAATCAGAGCGAAAAAGAAGGCAGATTGATACGCTTTCGAAATTGCAGCACAACTGCAGTTCAATTCACTCAGGCTTCCGACCATACACAACATAACTAATAGTTGACCGGCAGTTAGTAATAAATAAAGATCTCGTAGTAGTAAAAGTATATATAGGTAAATCAACTCACAAGTCGGCCAACGCATGGATCTTAGGATTTTTAATATCACGCAGAGCCCCCGCGGCAAGAACCTCGACTTCCTCGGGCTTCCAGGACTCGAATCTCGTCAGGACTGCCATGGCAGCTGCCCTGTAGGCAGACTCGAGGTTGAGTAGCATCCACGTTCCGATGTTTTTCTGCGGGAGCTGGAAGTTAGCCATCTATATACGATATAAGACTGTGTCACATACATAATATTGATCCTTCGGCCAAGGTCCCCCCGGCACCCGGTACTTCTGGACATGGATATCCACAAACCCTGCTTCACGGAACCATTCCTCAAGGTGCGGACCCGGTCTCGTAGGATACCCTGCTTTCTCAAAGGCAGGAATACAGGCTTCATAATACTTTTCCAGTGCCGTGCCTTTCATAGATCCATCCTCAGACCGTGCCAGCGCATCCCAGTCCTGGAATTCCACCCAGCCTCCTGGCTTGGTGTGCTTGTAGCATTGCTTCAGCAACTTTTTGAAATCCTTGATGGAGTAGCATAGGTAACGGGCATGGATGAAGTCGTATGGAGTGCCGTCATCAACCCATTCTGCCTCGATGTCGTCGACGAGGAATCTCAGATTCGGAGGAACCCTATTGACCAGGTATACCTTATTAGTAGGTGTTTGACAGTGGAGGGTATGCTTACTATATACTAACATGGTTGGTTGAATCGGACTCAGATCATTCCCGATGACCTCAGCAGAAGGATACTCATCGGCTGCAGTCATTCACTCCTCATAAGTCTCATAAGCCTCCAGCTCATTAAATGGGTTGCTTTACCAAACTGAATCGCCCATATCCCGGTCCCAGTAGCAAGATCCAGGACCCGCTGGGGCGATTTCCCAATGGGTGCCAAAAACAGTTTCCTCCCCATGATTGTTAGCGTCATCTCATGGCACAGATCTAGGCGTTCAGCCTCTTCCTCATCATTGGGGAGAAGGTATCCTTTTGTTTTGGACCTCTCAGTGAGACTGTATCCTCTGGGATTATACAGAATGACTCTTACTGCCATCGCGGTAAGCGTGGTAGCGCCTGCCATTCTCATGGCGGTAAGCCAACGCTGAAGACGTCAAAGACGCAGTGTAGGTCGAGAGTTCTCTGCCATAAGAAGAATCATTCTCGGTAGCCTAAGGTGTCATTAGTAACAATTATAGTTACAATCAGGGGAAGATGTTAGACTTTGCGAACCTGAGCATCCACCTCGATGGTAGCAGGATGGGCGTGATGATCATTTTGTGCCCCGGGCTGACTCTCTGCTGCGGATCCTGCCATTATTGAGCTTTGGTGATGCGCAAATCGAGGAAAGAAGATGGTCTTTCCAATAGAGTCAGGCAAACAGGTTTGGTGATTGGGATGTTTCCAGAGAACAACGTGCTGTTGATGCTATAAATTTACTCCGTACTGTGGAGTATGACCAAAGCAACCCCCGCCTGGACCTGCAACCAGAGACAAATCATCCCTGTTGACAAGCTGTTCAATGACAACAGCAGCCGTGTGACAATATCATTGCGACTGCATTAGTTTCAGGACAGTGACAGGGATGTTGATGCACCCAGCCAGAAAGAGAAAACAAGCTTAAAACAACGGCTGCCGTCAATGTACATACTCCGTACTCCGGAGTACGCGGTGAGCAGACCATTCCTGACCAGGCTTAAAACACGCCTGATTAATGTAGGTACTTGCGGAAGCAACAGCAATGATTAATTGAGTTAGGATTAGCATTACGGGAGTATTGTGGAAGGTCTGGAAGGTGCCTCTTTCTTGTGGTTCTCTTAAAGGGAAAGTATCCCTTTCTGGACTTGGTCCTGCCGCAAAAAAAAAGAAAGAAAGAAAGAAAGAAAGAAAGAAAGGTAACGGCCACGTTCTCAGCGGTCGAACATGTCCCAAGCTTAACGGCCAGTGGAAAACGGCAAGTTCGATTCGATTTCCTGAAATGTTGCCGTATATAGACAGAATGCAACCACATCAACGCATCCCCATTCTGAGTCTAACCTACCGAGTACGTAAGTAACATTAATAGCAAACGTTTAACAAACGAAAGTGGTATCATTATCTATCTAGGTATCTCGATCCAGACAGAAGTGACAAAAAAGGAAACGAAAAACGAAAATAAAAATAAAAATAACCCTATCTATCACGAGCAAGCAAGCAAGCAAGGGGTATATTCATTCAGTTCCAGTTCTCTGCCCACCGTCACTGTCACTGCGAGATGTGAATGGAAAAGTGTAAGAACAGAAAGCAAGCAAAATGATGTAAAGGTATATAACAGTGGCTCTGCCTGCAGTACATAGATACATACATGCATACATACACCGATTCATATGAATATGTGCAACCAGTCGAGTGGTAAGACCGAGACTGCCCGCGTGTCCTGTCTACGACACAATCTGGACTTTGCCCGGCTCTTCAGTCACTTCCTTACCACCATCCATCTCCTGCTGCATACCCAGGATCCGCCATGCCCGACCCATCATCCCGTAACCGCCCAGACTCACGGATGGAGTCTTGGCGTGGGTGTTGCGGCGATGAGAGGCCGATGTAGATGATTGCTGCGCCTGTCTCCGCTCCTCCTGCTCGCGGAGGGCCCGTTGTCGCTTGGCGGCCATCATGCGCTCGTCTTCCCTTTCGCGGCTTGCGACGTCGTCGCGCCATTCCGCCCAGCGCTCGAAGCGCTCCCGCTGCTGAAGCACCTGGTATTTGAACGTCGACTTGGTAGGCCGCCACACGAGACGGTTGGTGCCGTCCTGCGGAAGCGTCGACTGAAGATCCGCAACCGGCGTCTCCTTGGTCAATTTCAGCAGATGCGCAAACACGTCTCTGCTTTCGGCCGCTCGGTTGTATCGCGCTTCCTCTAGCGCGCTTGGCTTGCCTTGAGTGAGCGGTGCGTCCAGCCACGAGTACATGTTGACGGATCTCTGCACAGAGTATGGATCGAGCATGTTGGCGCGCCGGTTCTCTTCGCGCAGGAACCGTACAGCTGCCTGGAGACTGCTGACTTCGGCGCGGAGCGCCTCGTTCTCGCGCATAGCGGCCAAGGTTGCCTCGCTGTCCACAACGACGCCTCCATTGGCAGCGCTTGCTGTGCCAGATGCTCTCTTGGCTCGCTCGAAACGCGACTTGTAATCGTCCCGCTCGGCCTCCATGGCCCGCAGATCCTTCGTCAACTTCTCCACGGATTCCTGGAGCTGCGTCTCTTTCTCCTGCATCTGCTGGAATTTACTCTCAAATTCCTTGGCCAGAGCAGCTTTCTTGTTGGCATCACGCATCCGCGCTTCCAACAGTTCGACTTTCATCGACTGTTCCTCCAGGGTCTTGTCTTTAACCCCGAGAGCGGTCGACGCTTCACTCAGCTCATTCTTCAACCGACGGATCTCCTCATCAGCATCCGGAGATATCGTCTTGTTGGATTTGAGCTCCTCCGCGCGGAGAATCCAGGGGAAGCGACCTCTCTCAAACTCGGCAGTATGAGATAGATCAGAGGAATGCGTGCTGAGCTCCTCCAGCTGACCGGTCAGAGAACGCAGTTTTCCACTCAGTATGGAAAGCGCATCGTTGCCCTCACCGTCCGTAGCGGGAGCTTGAACCAGGGATAACGCCGTTTGCGACATGTTTTGTAAGATTTCAGGATAAGTAAACGGCTCCGTACGGCCTTCTTCGCTCAGCAGAAGGACGATATTTTCGCCGAGTTGACGCGCCAACTCAGAGAGAGCCTTGGCTGCCTCTTCGGTAGTTTCAAACGGTCCAGCCGCATCACCAGACAACGAGAGAGCTCTGGATTTCAATTCGTCAAGAGATCGAATCACTTTGGTGATCACCACCTTCAGACCCCGAGCCTGGTTAACCAGTGCGTCCGTCTTGTTGAAAAGAAACAAACCCTCCTCATCATCCTCAGCCGGTGCGGGGAGCTTTGCTTGCAGGTAAGACTTGAGTCGGGATAGGGCTGAGGCTGTGTGTTCCAGATAAGCCTGGATCAACACCGCGCGCATGTAGATCTCGTCGGCATATGTCGCCAGCTCGACCGGAATGAGCGTCTCTGCGAGATGTGTCATGAGAGCAATGGATCTCTGCAGTTCAACGGCGCATTTCTTCTCGTTGATTTCATTTTTCTTCAAAGCATCGATCCACGAATTCAGCGTGCGCTCCACCGGTTCGAGCTCATACAAAGCGCGTTCAAAGGTAGCAAATTGTTCGGGGGTGCACGAGGTCACAAACTGGACGAACCGATCGCAGACACATGAAATCCACAGCAGTTTCTCGAGAACATCGTACGATGCAAAAGCATTTTCCTGGACGGTTTGGAAACTGCTTTGATCCGCCAGTCGTTCCCGGATCGTATTGTTCATCAGAGTCGCCTTGAAACCGACGCGTTTGACTCGAAGAAGGGCAAGAATGGAGTTCTTCTCGCCGTCGAAATACTCTGGGAGGTAGAGCTGCACGATGGACAGATGCTGAGCCGACTCCTCCGCCTCCATACGGCTCAACTCCATGTCAATCGTTTTCGCCTGTGACTTCTCAACGGACGCCTGGAGTTTCAAGTTGAGGTCCATCATTGCTCTTGATCGCATCGATAGCTCGTTGGCTTCGGTTTCCGTGATCTGTTGAGACGCTCGCATATCCTCCAAGTCACTTTGCAGATTGGCGACCAGTTCGCGGAAACGAGCCAGCGTGTATTCCAGATCCTCGATGATCTCATCCTGCTGAGCGACCTTACGGGACTGCTCGTTGTAGAGGGCCTCTCTATAGTCGAGTTCTTCCTGCAACTGCTTCTCTACCTCGATATGGTTCAGCTCCAATTCATCGTTGATTTCCTTCAAGCTCTCCAGGTCCTCGATGGCGGCTTTAAGTTCGTTGATTTCTTCCTGATATCGCATGTTCTTGTCTGCGAGCTCTTCAATCATTTCTTCAGCGCCCAGAGCGGTCTCAAGCTGTTGTTTGAGGTCCTCGACATTGGATTCAGCAGCCAATAGCTTCTCCTTAGTGGCTTCGTATTGGGCCTTTACGGTCGAGTACTCCTCCAAATCATCCTGCAGTTCCTTGATCTGATCTCGGAGCTCCGCTTCCGTTTGTTGGGTCATATCACGCAGGCGAATCAAGGCCTCTCGAAGCCGCTCGTTGGTCTTCTCCATCTGCAGCCATCCCTGACTTGACTTCTCTTCCGGGCCCATCACTTGACTCAGCTCTTCATTTTCTTCGCGGAGGACCTCTACCTCCAACTCGAGCTCCTCGAGTCTCAGTTTCAAGGTCTGCAACTCCACTTTATAGGCCTCTGCCGTTTCTTCGGCCATCTCCCGGTCGAGAGTTGCTATTTCAAGTATAGATTCATGCTCTGCCTGCTGCTTTTCTGCCTCCTCGAGCTTTGTTTCTGCCTCCCGTAATTTCTTGCGTAACTCAGTCAGCTCGGCCTGTTGTGGCTGATATTTCGCCTGCAGTTTCTGAATGACTCCCTCGAACTTGTCCCTCTCAGCCTGGAGCGTCTCAAGGGTCTTCAGCTTCTCCCGGTCCTCGGCTCTCTTCTTTTCCATCACCTTCAATTTGGTTTTTAGGTCCTCCAACTCCCTAGCAAGCGCTGCGCTTTGCTGCGAACTCCGTTGCGACGACGTTGAGGAGAGGCCTGGGCGAGACGAAGCTGCTTTGGGCTGCTTGGTCGTGACCTCAGAGGGCGCCGCGGCATCTCCCTCGGCCTCCCCTTCAGCGTCCCGCGGAGATCCAATTTCAGGACTCGCATCAGACGGAGCGCTTGCACGACTCTCTGTTTCTTCTGATGGCCCTTTCGCAGCAGTCTGCCGCAGGGAAAGACGCTTCGCCGGTCCCGCGCCTGTGGAGCCCGTGCCAGGAACGCCCGGCTTGGCCAGCTTACTTTGAGACCCTACCAACGACTGTCGTGACATTCTCGATGCTGCTGCACTCGGTTGAGGCGGTCCCATTGAGACTCTACTGCCGACGCTGGGTCTGGGTTTGGCCGCAGTAGCTGGGGGTTTGGCGCCGATAGAGGGTGGCCGAGAAGACGCCAATTGCTTCGTGGGGGACTTGGTCGGGGACTATATAACACATCATCGTCAGCAGAGACACCAGTTTCCCTTGAAGGAACCACCATGGTCATACTCTCACGTTCCGCGTTGCGGGAGCGACTTTTGCAGCGGGCGAGGCGCTGGCCGCGCTCACGCTCGGGCGCTTGGGTGCTGTTCCACTTGTTCTCTTTAACGCGCTGGACCCTGACACAGAGCCGCTCTGGGACCTGCCTGCAGGAGCGCCATTGCTGCCTGCTTTGGACAACTGTTTACTGTCGCGCTTTTGTGGTTCTCGGGCCCCGATGACTGCCGCGACAGCGGTTGGCCTGATAAACATCCCGAAGCCGGGTTCGCAATCGAAATACCGCTCCCCCTGCACAGACCCGTCATTCTTTCCAGTGGGTTCATCGAGTTCGACTCCAATCCAATCTCCTGGCGCGAAATGAGTCGATCCGACGAAGCGGACCGTGGCTTGACGGCCGTCCAGCAAGCTGACTACCTGGCCGGGAGAGAGGTCAGCCATGGTGAAGGAGAGGAAGTATCAGCTCATGCGATTAATGCCGATCAAAAGCCAGTCAGCGACTGCGAAGACCCGAGGGAAGCTGACTGGGTGAGCTGGGCGGCTCGTAGACGGGTTGCTGGCAGATTGTATGGAGAGTTCCTGTTCAGGAGTGCCAAGGCGGACAACGCGATGCCGCGCGAGTCCCGCTTGGCGCTGTGGCAGCCTGAGGCACTAACTCTCGATGAGGCAGCAATCGGTATCACATCGACGACTTCGAGGATAAGTACAGTGATATAGCTGTATAATGCAGTGAGCATCCATTCTGGCCTTCTCGTTGTGTAATATTTTTGAAGTCAATTCTCAAAAGTGGTAGTGGACGTCAAGGGCAGGCAAAATTAGTTCAACGATGGATATATATATATATCTCAACAACTCATCCTGCTGTTATTCACTAAATAATTTGCATCCTTCATTTATACTCAGTTATGGCCCCATCTGTGGCGATTCGAATGCGTCTATAATAATGACGAACCCGACGAAGAATGTCGTCAATAACGAGATCGATACGGATTTCGTATGTATGTACATGGAATATCCTATGCCCAGGCCCTCGAATGTAAGCTTCTATCTATGTACAGTACATACAAGGACATCATTAGCCGGTCTATGTCATGCACAATACAATAACAGTAGGAAATCTTTCTGTTCTTCCTCCATCAGCATCGAGACAAGCATCTCTATGTCGTGCTTTTGA
Source organism: Rasamsonia emersonii CBS 393.64 (assembly GCF_000968595.1). Classification (NCBI taxonomy): domain Eukaryota; kingdom Fungi; phylum Ascomycota; class Eurotiomycetes; order Eurotiales; family Trichocomaceae; genus Rasamsonia; species Rasamsonia emersonii. The sequence continues at coordinate 2,158 of NW_013562926.1, read as the reverse complement.
AAAACTGCGGAAACAGGTCTCGAAGCTCCTCAAGATGGCGAATCGTGTATTTGCATGGCGGAATCTTGGGTTTTTTTAACTGAGGCTCGACCAGGTGGACCGTCGTCCATCCCCGGGCCTGTGCATGCCTGCAATTCAAAGCAGAGTCATCTATAAAAGTTGCCATCAGTTCTGCTCCTTTTAGCCAAGATTCCAGAGGCAAGATGCACCAACCGACGAAATAGCAACTTTCAATGCTACGTGCTCCTGCTTCCTTCTCTGCTTTCTCCCACATCTCCGTGTTGGGCTTACAGACCAGCTGGGGCTGTGAATAATCGCAATAGGTTATTCCTTCGAAGAGGTCGTCTACCCCCAAGAGCCTCACCACACGCTTCGCGTGGGTGACGTAGGCGTTGGTAAGGAGCCATAGCTTTACCTTGGTGCGGTCGATATCCTCAAGCAGTTTCCGCAATTTCGGATCGGGCTTCAGGATGTCATCCAACGGCAAGGCGTCATCGACCTCGCGGTTGAACTGCAGCGGGTCGATCTTATGGTGACGGGTGAGACCTTGAATGGCGAGACCATATTCCCGATAGTACTTGCGGTGGAGCATGACTGCGTCGTCAAGTCCCAACGATAGATGCTTGACGAAAAACTGGTCTGCAGGACAATAGCATGTTAAAGACGACACAAGCCAAAAATCACCCCCGTCACGGCGAAGTTAATATGGAATACCAATTAGGTCTTGCATGAGATCATGGATCTTCGTATCTAGAGGATTGCTTTTAGTTTTTGCCAGCATCTGTTAATCGTGAATTCGACCGCAGACCTCTGGAATATAGCTGGTCGTCCATGGCATTAGCATTGCGGTGACTGCTGGAGGACTTCTCTGCGGATGCTGGCTTCGGAATATACATACGCAGTTATCAATATCGAAAAAGAAAACCGGCCTTGAGTCAATAGGAGGGTCTTGGGTCGCCATTGCAGTCGACAATTTCAGGGAATGCAATATGAGAGAAGCAGTTACAACGAAAGAATTCTATGACAAGCACAGCAAAGAAAATCTATAAAAGCAGAAAGCAAGCAATCTCAACAACCTGGAAGGAATGACCGGACGAAATGCGGGTTGGAGTCATCTGGATGTCTCCAAGTGGGGGAAGTGAGGCCTCAGGCAGGCGCGGCAGACTGGCCACTAGGGCACTCGCTCCCGACCAACCACCTCACCAACAACGTTTTGATCATTTGCCGTCAACGGACGTCGCTCCGTCAATCCTGCAATTGACTGAGGACTTCCACACAGTCCATTCCCTGTCAGCAGCCAGTGCAGCTGCTGGCATCGCTAATCCGTCTCTGCTGCAGGGCATGATTGCCAGCTGAGAATCCTCTCACCACTGAGGTGTAACTGCTGCCAGATTTGCATCCATGAGCACCGAAGTCATGGCTGCTAGTGACACTCCTCCTGTCCCCGTCACGGGCGCGCCAGGTGCGCTGTCACCGGTTGACGAGGTCAAGGAATATGAGAAGATCTTGAGGATCAGTGACGAGATATTTGCAGGAACTCACCCCAGGTTGAAGGTTCCCCCACAGTTTGTTCGCAAGGGCCCTCCCCGGACGCTTCAAACTCCTACTACTACCACGACAGCTTCAGCTGAGCCTGCTGGGACGCCTCAGGCAAAGTCCGTATCGTCAGCTCCGCAGGCGACGTCTGCGGCTGCGACTAGTTCCTCCACCGCCCCTTCTGCCGGTGCGTCGACGCGTGTAGCTCCGAAACCCACGTCAGAGATCGATCCTATCTTCCTGACCAAATCGGATGACCTGATCAGAGCGGAAATCCAGCTGCAGCGGCAGAGGGTGGAGAGGGTGTTACGGGAACAACTGGAACAGAGAAAGCTCGAGACCAGGCAGAAGGCGTCCGCACAGGAGGCAAGGCCCGACTTCGACGTGACGGACGTGTTGAATAAGGCCCTGGAGATTGTTAAGCCTCTTCCACCTAGTGATGTTCACGGCGCTAATGGCACAACCGCCCCCAGCGACCCCTTCGACGAGAATTCCTTCTACTCTAGTAGAGCTCCCGACTCGCCCCAGCATGAACCAGGCTCGTCGGAGTCGGAGCGACAGGGCCCCCCCTCAGGATCCCGGAGGGAGCCCTGCCGGCTGATGTCCCTGTAGGCCGTCGTTC
>NW_013562927.1:0-31899 GCF_000968595.1 Rasamsonia emersonii CBS 393.64 | reverse complement strand
TCATCCATGGTTTTTTGGCTCAGGGAAATAATAATAAATAATAATAATAAATAGTCCCTTCTATGGAAAATAAATCCCCTACCCTAGCCTCTAGGTAGGGTAGATTTGTTTGATATTAATATTCTATTCGATTAATATTGACTTCAATAAGAGCGATTTATTATTGATTTATTGGTTGGTTGGTTAGGTATACTACAGTACTGTTGTTGTGCCTGAGGCCGTTATGTGATTTATGCATATTCATAACATGGATGATGTCCTGTACTCCGTACATAAGTATGTACAGTACATACATAAATCCAGGATCCGATCCTCGTTTCATCTCATCTGTTTTGTTTCATCTACTCCGTAACTGGTTTGACGGGTTGCAGCCTTGTAGGAGGGTAAAAAATAATGAGGTTACAGTATCCCCGAAGCCCTTCGGCGATACGAACTGTACGGAGTACAGGCCAGGCACGGAGGTATATACCTATGGACCTGGTCAAGACCCGGTCCACCCGGTCCAGAGAGTCCAGAGTCCAGACAGATCCAGACAGATCCAGGTCCAGCCGATATGTTACGTCGATACAGATTCATTGTTATTTTTCCCCCATGTTGCTGTAGACATAACACGCGTAAAAAAGATCAACAAAAAACAAACGAAATCAGGAAAATAACGACTAACCACATCAATCTCATTCGTCTGTATTGTCATGTCTATCGTTCGTAACATTCAGGTCGTCACTCTGGTCTGCAATGCAAGGCAAACGCCATCGAAAGACTGTAAAACGTCGAAATCATACGAAATAGAAGGAATGCACAAACAGTACTAAGTTCTTGGTGGAACAGCAGGTCTGCCTCAGATATCGACAGATATCGACATGTCTTCTCTGAATATCCTCAATCTGACACAGTCGCTACCACTGCAGTGGTGGTCTCTCCATCCGAGGCACCCGCGGCGCAGGTGGTAGGGGAGGCTCCGGGATTTCGGGAAGCGGGATGAGATTCTCTCGCTCTCGATTGATTTCGCAAATGCGTTCGCGACGCGCGCGGCGGATCTTCTCAGAGAGTTCGACAAGCTCGGCAATGTCGTCCTGCGGATGAGTGTTATTAGATGGTGAGCTCAGATGACAGATTCGACGTCATGACGAGACACTCAACGAGACACTCACATAGCGGAGATAGTCAAAGACATAGTAGAAATACTCCGTCTCGTCATATTCATAGCCCAACCGCTCGATCGCCTCCCTCACCACCAGATCTTTCGTGATCTCCGTCCAGAGTCGCTCGCGCTTCTCCTTGGGGCCGGTATATCGCCGTCCGATGCGACCATTCTGACTCTCCTTGTCGGGAACAAACTCCTCACCTTCAGCGATGAATTTGGTTCTGCGAACGCCATTATATCGCTCCCAGGTGATTTCCTGACTGCCACCCCCCACTCCTTCCAACGTAATCCTTTTAGTTCCGGGGGGAACGTCGATCACAGTCCAATCCTTGGTAGCCCCGTTGTACGCTTCTCCGATCGTTCCATGCCCCGAATCCCGACGAGCATAGGCTTCTGCTTCCTCTTGGATGTCCCGCACATCGCGCTCATCCAACGTGCTTTGGTAGTCGCGTTCCTTCTCCCGGTCTTTAGGGCGCAATACCGTGCGCGAGACGATAACCTTGTCGGCCTCGGGAGAGTGCCGTCGACGTAGAGGCGGCAAAGACCCGTCTCTCTCTCTTTCTCGACGATCAATCACGAGATCAGTCTCGTAGTACCGGCCGTTTCGTTCCCCGCTATAAACCACTGTGAGCTTCCGAGTAAGGAGAAGTTCAACGTCGGCTTACCGCTGGCGTATCTCAACTTCATCGAAGCTGTTCCTCCGCACGCGAGGTCGTAGAACGATTTCAAATCCTTTTCAAGTCAGCTGCTCGTAATAGACTTCTCAGCGATATACTGACCATGATCGATGTGCCTGTGATGCGTGATGATGTCCTGGTGAATTGGTGGCGCGACAATGACCGGACGCTCTGGAGACGAAGCTGACTCGGGCGACGTCGACCTGTCTTCTCGCCTTCGGAAGGCAACCTCGTTTCGTTCGACGCCTCTCCCACGTCGCCCTTCACGCTCCTCTCTTCTGATAATGATGTCATCTCTCTCGTCTATGCGGTATCGGGACCGTGAGCTCCCGCGAGGGCTGGAATGACGGCGAAATTCGTTTCTCTCCCATTCACGCTCGCGAGAACGGTCTCTGCTACGATGGCGAAAGGCCACCTCGTCTCGTTCATCATCCCAGCTGGACGTAGACCGATCGCGTCGGCGTACAAGCGCTCTATCCCGCTCCGTATCACGTTCATCCCAGGCGACTTTCTCCTGCCAAGGAGGCAATGATCGCTCGCGTTTGTTGGACGAAGTTTCATCTCGCTGAGTCGATTGTCTGCCTCTGTTCTCACCTCTGTTGAGGCTCTCTTCCCTATCGGTCTTTTTTCGGGACCGTTTCTCTCGAGTCGACGTCTCACGACGGTTGGCAGCTTCCTCGCTCTCCTTTTCGACTCCCTTGGGTTTCTCCCGCGACCGTAACTCAACGTCCTCCCGCTCACGTGTCTTCACTACCATGGCGCCGTCGTCCCTGGCTGGCTGCCGGAAGAAATCTGGCACTGACCGGTCTCGCACACGGACGCGTTCGTCGACTTCCGAACCAGGGTCGCGGGAGGACGACGGCGATAGTCTCTGTCGTCTTCGAAGTAGCCCTCGTGTCTGCCGCCTTTGTGATATCGATCACGTTCGTAAAAATCCTCCTCGTAACCACCGCTAGGACGGCCGCGGCGAGACATGCTAGCTTAAACGAGGAGGAATAGGAGGGGAAAAATTCCACTTGGGTTGAAGGAAACAAAAAGAATCCCACAATCGCTGCGGGGACTTGATCAGGACCACTGCCAGCGCAGGGAACAGCTGTCGACCACATGTAATGGACTGACGTAGTGCTGCAGCGTGCAGAAAAGCTGGCGCTAAGCCCGAACGAATCAACATTGGGCTGCAAACTCGAGTTGGACAAGAACAATAAACAACAAAAGAGGATTCCAAGTAAATTACTGAGTAAAGAGGACTAATAATCAACAATAACAAAACCACAGAGCCACAGTCCTTGGGCTGATCAGGCTGAGAGGGGCAGTCAGGACTCAGTGCTGATAGCTGATGTTATCTCTCAATGTCTCGATCTCCACTGCCTAGCGCTGTCTCCCCCGCAGTTAGCCCTCGACACGGCGCACGCAGACAACGCCTACGATTTCCCTCTTGACAACAATTTATGGATTCACTTGCCAGGCTCACCACGCCATGGACTTGTGGCTGTGATCTAACCGCATGATACGAAGCGACGTGCTTGGTAGTTTCGATATGTAAATACCTGTCGCAGTTTTGTCCAGCCCAGCATTCCAAGCAAGTAGATGTAACTGAGCTTCTTTAGTTTACAGAAGGTGGTTGCAATCTCTGCCCAATTATGACCCCTGCTATACCAGCATCCCCAGCCTCTGTAGCGGCTTCTGCTGACCTTTCGTTTGGTCCTCTTGGACTACATAACCTCTTGCTTTCGCTGCAGCCTCGTCACTGATCTGCTTCCCTGAAGGTGTATCTTACGTACCTGCCACTTTGTCACCAAGCTGAATGCTACTACAGGGGTACCTTACAATAGGCGTGTAGACCTAGATCGCCGTTCTGTTATCTCAATATGTGGTTCGGTTATGATGCGTGGGGCTAGAGGATAGTTTCTGTCGTAGCTAATAATAACGGGGCCTTTTTGATTTGTTTCCTGATCGATAGCTATCGAAAGACCCTTTTCAATGACAAGCAGAAGACGGAGAGCAGCTTTGGCGTCATGTGGTACCTTCCCAGGGTCTTCTGACCCAAGCCACTGTCAACCACGGAGTATGCGTTGCCGTTTTTGCTGTATAGATATTCGTGACACTGTTGGCATATTGGTTACCACGAACGCAGAGTCTGCGGCCCTCACAATAGGCACTCAGGGGACCAGAGTAGCGAGAGCAGTGACTCGCGTGACGCTCAAACTCCAGTAAGACGAAGCTCTCGTCGTCATTCGGGTCACGTACAGTAAGAACAGGCATGTCTTCGCTGGACTGGTAAAAAAGCCCGCATGAGGTGTCTTAGGCGCGATTTTTTCGTATCAGAGCGTTTCCTTAGTTAATGGTGCTAACGCTATCGCCCAGTCTATGAAGTTTCTGTGACAGAGTTTTAGAATCCATCTCCTTATCGAGCGATGAATCTCAGCGGAGTCCTCGGGGTCGTCAGAGTCTCGCTGCGTTACTGCGATCCCTGGGACTCAAGTTTAGTTCATGAACTTCATAGTAATGAAAGCAACAGACAGAAAAGCAATCATAATCCAAAAAGATCCTACCTATCCTAGGACAGAACCATGATGCTATAGAAGATAGAGATCTTTTTTCTCCTGAACTCTCATCTCTCCCGCATTTGACATGGAAACGGCCCTACCAACCTTGTAGTAGAATATCGGTCAACCCGTCCAGCAGATCGATGACGACATCACGAATATACAACACATCACACAGTCATTGGTCTATCGGCCTTTCTGATCGCCCCAATGTTGCAATATGACTTGCTGAATTAGTCGTTCTCCACTATCTTCGAGTGCTGAGGAGTTTTTTTTTTTTTTCGTTTGTCCGTCTGGCTGTTTAGCGAGCTTGGAGAGACGGGTGAAGATCTTTACACATCCAAGAATCCTTGAGGATATGGAGTCCATCTGCTTGGGGTGTTTTCTGACAATGACAGCGTTAAGAATTGTATCGATCTGCGCAGCTGCATTCAGCTCTTGAGCGGGGTATTAATAGAGCACACCCATTCGAATCATCTTCGACTTAATATAGGTTAGTCTGACTTTCGTGACACAGGTACTACTCACCTACAAGAATGTTTACTAGTGTTGGCAAATACTGACGCCAGCTAGATGCTGGTCTGCTGCATCCTCCTAGCCCCCGGCAGCTCTGGGATACGTCGTGGTTTGGACTTGATACCATTGCGCTTTCTCTCATTTGAGCGCAATGTCGCCCCGATGCGTTGCCCATTGTTGAGGATTTAGGACCTGACATTTCCCTGTGTTGTCCGTTTGGGAGAAACGGCTGACTGAGTGTCTTTATCTTTACCACAGGTACCTTCTTCCTGAACAATGGAGAGTGGCATAAGCGAAGCCCGCTTGGTCCTGGACTCGATGCAGTTTCTCATCGTAGTCACGGGTGATTATCTGAAGGCAGCAGGCGCTCTGAAGAGTAGAGGAAAGACCAGGCTACGAATCAATAATCTCCTGGTCAAACTCAAGACGGAATGCGCGAAACATTGGGTACCTTACCGATTTGGCAGCAGCAAACGCCATCGTCCAACGTGCATTCGACGAAAGAGTCTCAGCCCGAGACTGGCCATTCCATGAAGAAGGCCCCTTCTGTCTTGAAGCAGTAAGGACCTGCTTGTGCTGTAACTTGGATGGAAAGGCTTCACTGGACAAGGAAATCTTTTGCCAGACGGTGTGTGAGAAAGAGAAAATTATTTGTCCTCTTCAATTCGCTCTGGACGATTGTCGGTACTTCTCTTCAGGTGGGCTTGATTCTTCAGAATCAGTCCATCACTCTCATCTGTAGAAACTGAGAGAAAACCAATTCACCCTCTTTGATGACAAAGATGCTAGACTAGAAGCGTATAATGATAGCCCAACCTTGGAAGACCGGCAAGGTTACAGCTTCGCGAGCCTTCACAGAAACGTTCCTTCTTTTGCTTCCTGAGCGGCCGGCCGAAGAGGGAAGGCGCGTCGGGGTTGCCCTTCTTGACACGGGACTTCATCTGCCGGCAACTCGACTGCATCAAGGACAGGAGTTTGTTAATTAATTAGTTAAAAAAAATGCTGACAGCTGGCAGGAATCGAGATTCAGCTGCACTGCACTGTATGCTTCCTTTGGGCTGCACTTGACACTAGCGAAGCGTCGGTACGGCCCAATCATGCGAATTATGACTGCCTGCATGGAATATTTATTGATTAGTAGATTTGACTTTTCTCAAGCGTCTTCTATTTCTAGAAACACGGAGCTGTTAGTAATTACAAGTCTTGCTTCACTCTACTGGTGTGCTCTAATTTAGGCAGCTGGGTTTGTTTAAAATATATATCATACAAGTCTTCAATCCCTCGCTTCGCTCGGGTGGCTTGATGAGGGAACCAATTCTAAAATCAGTTTAACTAAATAAATAGAAGGAATAAGGAGTTGCCCAGGTGGATGTCAAGCAATCAAGACCCAGGTGCTCCTGCAGTCACAAAGGACTTCGAGATGCAGTAGTGAATCCTTATCTCAAAGCAGTTGTGGAAGAACACGATAGGTATCGCTTTCTGTTATTCACAGGATCAAATTCATAGGTATTATATTTACATATTCAAGTCGTAATTTACTAAAAGATACTCTCGATGGTCAACCTTCTGGCCTGCCTTCTATACGGAGTATATACTAAGCAAAATAAGACAAATCCACTAACGCCTTTCCCCCTGTCGTTTCGTCGTAACAATCAGCTATCTATCAAAAAGTAAGTCGTGTCTGTCCCTTCTCTGGTTTTCCAGTGCCACCCCGGCCTGTTGTTCTAGGTTTCGGCTTTGTTTTCCTGGCGTCTTTAGAAGTCTGCCCCGTGCCTCGTTGTATCGTCTGAGACCTGGCTGCTTCCATTTCTTGGCGCTCTAGATCTTTGGCAAAATGCCAGTCGTCGTGTTCACTTCTTTCGAATTCAGGAAGAGATTTATTGCACCGGGGGCAGATGTAGGAAGCCGCTAAATCTTCCGGGAGCCGATTTTCCCAGCGCTCACTGTCATCATGTCCTTCTGTGTTCAGATCTTGATCTGGCGTCTCTTGGGCATTCGCATCCGAGTCCTTGAAGCTTGCCTGATGCTCGAGCTTTTTCAGGTCCGAATCATCACCAACTCTGTTATCTTTCTTGAAGAAGCGCTGGATGCCAGTATCTTCCACTTTTCTCCTCTTCTCTGCTCTTCCTTGTTCGTCGGACGTATCGCGCCCCGTTCCTAGCGTTCCCATAGAGATGGCTTCTTGACCCCGGACAAGGAATCCATCAATGGCTCTGTTGTTGGCAACACCGTCCTCGAAGCCGCCTACACTGAGCGACAGATTCGCACATGGCCAAATTTGTCCATCTGCAACGACTTGGCCCAGTAAAGTTTTCCCCAGTTCGAAGAGCAGGGCCTCATCGATCGTTTTCCCGCCAGGAATCGGGATCTGCCGTGATCGCACTTGTGCACCTTGTCGATGGTGCAGAGTAATGGTCCTTGGTCGGCGTCGGTTCTCGAGTATACCATCCTCAACCAGTCGACCGTAGAGATCAGCTGCAAAGATCCGAAGCCACTTCTCGGCCTGATCAACCGAGTTAATACTGGGCCGAAACGACTTGGCTGAGAGCATAGACTTCATCTGTGTTCGTGTATTAACCTCGCTATGATCTTCCCCGCGAATAATACCGTACAACCAAGTCGCAGTATCATCGTCTAGTTTTGCTTTGAACTGCTCAAGTGGCACCTTCAAAAGCTCGCTAACTTCCTCTGTTCCGAACAGCGCTGTGATCTGGTCCCCCAATTTCCCTCCTAGCATTCTGATCTTTGTGAATTTGAACCCTCCTAGGAATTTTTGGACCGCGCGATTTCGCACTACGGTTTGCTTGTTTGGTTTGTTGCATGCGCTTCCCAGCTTTGCCATCATCTTGTTTCTCGCGATCCCCGCGGAACAGGTATAGTTTAGTTTTTCCCACACGGCGTTGCGGACAGAACGGACTATTTCAGAACCTATCAACATCGCGATATCATCCCAATCTGGATCATCCTCCTCTGTTTCGTCATCGTCCAGGTCCACCAGTCCATCTTCTGGATGCCAGTCTAACGCTGTGGTTGGAGGAGAAGGCAAGACAGCCGTCTTATCATCGCCGGTAGGAGGCTCTCTTAGTTCAGGATAACGCTCAAAAAGAACACCAGATACCAGCGACGAGAGGTCGATAAAGACTTCATCTATGGAAGCTTTTTCTAGCTTGGCGGGTTGTAGTTGACCCAGAGCACCGCCTTCTATCACGGCTAGACGGTCCCTCCATTTAGACAGCTCCTCCTTGATCAGGCTCAGGATCTTCCGAGATTCTGCCCGGTATGGATCCAGCGACACCTTGTCAGTCTTGATGCTCCGGAACGCATCCTCTCGATAGGCCCATTTGCCGCCCTCTCCTTCCCTAAAAGTCGCCACATGTTGGAGGACCAGTTCGGGACAGCGTTTCTTGGCTTCGCTTGCAGAGAGCATCCGGGTGATCCCGAAAGGGCGCGCAGCATAATTGATGGCAATGAGCGAGTCCCATTGCTGGACAGCTAGAGGGGTGTCGCGCGGCGTCCCCAAACGCACCATCTCACACTGTGCGTAGAACGCATCGAGATCGAGATGCGCAATCACCCGTAAGGGACTCGACGGCGAATTCTGCCGGAGCAGCTGGAGATGACGATAGGTGTAGCGAGACCGTTTCAGAGAGGGGCCTGGTGAGGAGGGTATGAAGGGCTGCGGGGAGGGGGATCGCGGCATAGCTGGCACGGTGTCGTCATGGCGAATTGCAATAATAGAAATGAAGCAGTGTGGGTGAGACAATCAAGCAGCTCAGCTACTGCAAGGATTGTATGCTCGATTGATGAGAGCTGTCACGTATACGGTCCGTCGACCGTATGGCGATGCGATGGGTGACGTCGAGTTGAGACGCGTCCACTCGGATAACGCACGCGTTGCGGCAGCATGACTAATAACCGACCTCATCAGGAAACTCTCTTACCTGTGATAGTAATGTCTGCAACGATTAATCCCTCACACAGTCACACCCTGAGGGAAATTATCCCTAGCAGAATCCTATGATACGCGCTCTATTCGTCAGCGCTTGAGATAGTTCGAGGAGAAAATAAGCTTCGATCGGCAGCGTTCTTTTCTTCTTCGACCAGGTCAACGGCCATGATCGGGCATCTCTCGTCTCTCCAGCTCCCATCTTTGCCTTTTCGGGTTTATCTCTTTCTTTTTACGAAAGTCCTGCCCGAAGAATACCTTTCTTGGGTCCAAATAATGAGCGAGTTGCCAACGAGCTGACCACGAAGCAGACTGAAAACAGCTTAGCTGGTTCTTCCAGAAGCCGATCTGAACACCGCTGGCGCACCATGATAAAAGGATTTTCGCGCCCTACACCGGCAGGCTCAGGTACGGCGATCAATAACGATAAAGGCTGCTCGACTACGGGCTGTTCTGTATGCCTACCCGACTGCTGGTGGAGTCGGCATGCCTTTTCTTGGGACAGAGTGCGTCCCGACTGGAAGGTTCCACCGCGTCCGATGCTGGAAATTGGTCCTTGGTTCCGGGCCGGACCGAGGGCGGTCCCGTGACTGGCGGAGAAACAATGTTGCGGGCTGCGTGCCTGGCTGCGGGACGGAGCACTGCAGTTACTGCAGTTACTGCAGTACGCGAAGCTCGACGGCACTGCCGACGAGTCCCTAACAGCGCTAGCCTCCCCAGAGCCCCAGACTCTCGCGCTGATTGGCGGGCCGTGATCCTGGCCCCTGTCAGCTGGCGGCTCCTGTTGGTCCCCGCCTGGCGGTCTCTTCCCAAGCTCACCGCACACAAGCTGCGTCCTGACGGTCGATGCCCAAGCAAGCACGCATTACGGCCCAACTCGCTCTTAGGTACCACCTGCGCTTTTCCTGCCAGTGACCTGAACACACACCCGGCCTCTTCGAGCGACTGGTGGGTCGCTGAAACCGCCACGATGCAGGGCTTTCCTCAGCCAGTCAGCCGGCTAGGGAAAGCCTCGCTGAGTCGCCGCTTGTCGCACAGTGCAGGGCGCGTGCAGTACGAGGATGGAGAGGGCGGCGTCAGGTGTGAGGCTCGATGGCCAGGACTGACAGACTGGCCACGTTGAAGATTCAGCAGGCGATGAGCAAGCAGCATGACGGCTTTCCCCTTTACTTCTGCAGTCTGCAGTCTGTTTGTGAACCCCGCCGCCAAACGAGAGCTTGCGATCCCCACGGGTGTTTCCTCGGCTCCCATCGAGTCTAAGGAGGGTGTCCGTTGTGCTATGCCGTGTGCTTGCAACATTTCGGGATCTCTGCATCTGCCCTCCATCTCTCTGTCGCCTGGCTGGAGAAGGCAGCGCGGCCTTCCCGCCTGTTGCGTCCGCCGCATCCTGCTGGAACATGCTGGATTCGAGGGAAAAATCAGCCTGCCCATGATGCGGTCGCCCTAGGTTCCGTAACGGAACACGCTGTATAGTCTGTCGTAGAAAATGGGTCCACCGATGCCGAGCGCTTGAACCACAGATCAGAAGGCTTTCTCCGGACACTGGATAATCGGGGAATACGGCGCCAATGATGGGGACGTCAGCTGCGCGCTCCTGCTTGTTCCTGAGAGGTGACATAGCGGTGTAGCAGTACCTGGAGTGATAATCATGCGAAGAGATTTTTCGCTCGCCTGCTGCGATTAGCAGGCCGTGATTTGTCCCATGCGCATCATCCAGATAGGCTGCAGATCGAGACCAGGCTCGCCCCGGCGCACGTCGCCAGATGCGTCCTGTTCGTCAGGTGGAGTCGTGGCACCAGACAATGGGCAGGCAGCCCAAAGCCGGCCCAACTCTGTCGCGATGAGCCAACCGCGACGAGATGGCCTTCCCAGGGCGGGCGGCAGGCCGCAAGCCGCCCACAGCCCTCGTCGCCCCCCTCCTCGCCAAACTCCCTTATCACCACCCTCTCTCCCCCGGCCGTTTTTCTTTTTCTTCCTAACACACTGGCCTCTTCTGCTGGCCGCAGAAAACCCAGCTCGAGAAGGACCCGAAAGTGGAAGAAACCTGCCAAAAGGATCTGCCGGATCTCCCCCCCTACCCTCTTCTTTGCTTTTCATTCACCCCGCCTGCCATCCATCCTCTCTATCCCGGTGTCGAGACGGTGTCGCCTCTGTCCGAGCACGCAACGGACCCGTGAATAGGCCTGGGGATTCTCTTCGCGGCCGCCCGCCAGCCTTTGTGGATAAGCCATTGCCGGTGTTCCATAGCCTCTGGGGTCAAGCTTAGAATAGCCCAGACCTTGCAATCTTCTGAACAACGTGTTCATATTGTCTGTGTGTGTGATCCGTGTGCCCGACCCTGGATAGGCCTGGAAATTCCACAGCCTTGGGATCCCTTGGACGCTGGACCTGTTCTCCTGGTTGTCTTATCTTCGGCCTGGAAAACCAAGGAACCAAAAGTCAAATAATTACCGGACGTCATCCCTCTGGATCTTTCGGCCTTGCTGCACCCCCTCAGGATTTTCTTTTTCCTATTTCCCACTTGGATCTCTCGCTCCTCTCTGGATCCTCTGCATTCTGGACATCATGACCGGACGCCATGGATTGGAACGCCAGAATGAGTATTTTATTCCTGGAGATGGCATTAGCCGTGAAGTGATTCAGGCGGATATCTGCCGGTACCTAGGAAACGATGCGCTCGTAAGACCTGGAACGCATAATGTTCGCCTTCCAATCTCTTCTTCTCCTGTGTAGAGCTTCACTCACTTTGGGTCGCATTTGCTGACGTGAGGGACAGGGTCAAAAAGGCTATTTAATACGTGCCTATCGGAATCTTACTTCGGTAAGCTATCCGCTGCACGTCCAAGTGCATCAAACCGAAAACAAGGCTAATTCTGTCGCGTGTCTAGGAAATGATAGCTGATCTGAAAGCTGATTCCGCCCGATGGGAGGCAGAGGTCGCACGCAGACAGGAGATGGGATACTCAGGAGCAAGAGGTACTTATGATCAAGATGCGCGCAGGTCTCGCAGCCCTAACACGCCTCCAGCAAATTATGCTTCGTCCTCGATCCATGAAATACGTCAACAGGGTGGCCCGTCGCCTCCTACCTATAATGCAGCTCCCGCTCAGTATATGGATCCCTATGGACAACCCCCCTATGGTGCGACTCAAAACCCTCCATATCCGCCTCCGTCCTTCCCCAGCTCTCAGCCTTCCTACGGAACAGGCCAGAACCCTTATCCTCCACCACCACCACAAAACCCTTATTCCGGACCAAGCCAGCCCCCCGTGTCTGCTCCGGATGTACATCCGTCGTCATATACATACACGAGCAGCACCGTCGGCTACGGCTATGAAGGAAGGAATAATGCGCCCAGGTATCCAGGGCCGGGCTATGAAAATGATTCAGAATATTCACCTGTTACGTCAAGTATGGCTTATCCTGCTGCAACCACTGCCCCGGATCCCCGGATAGGAATGGACCCAAGATACGCACCGGAGCCCGCCTACCAGGATCCCAGAGCTCAGACCAACAGGCCACAGCAGACCAGGGGAGGAGAAGCTCATCGTCGAACCCGTTAAACTGGTCCCCTCCTTTCCTTGACCGGGGTGACTAGAGTGTGTACTGAGAAGTCACACTCTTTTCAGACTTTGTCTGTTGGGCCAGCATAAGCACCTGATGGAGAGAAGCCGAAGGAGAATGCCACAGAAAAAAACTCCGAGGTTTATGCGAGTTCCTCATTCAGGGAGAGGAGAAGAAAAAAATTACGACCCGCGCGTTTTCTTTCTGGTTTCTGGATACCCGTCGGGACAGAGGGGTTTCTTTTTTCTTTACTTGATTCCAGATGTCATTGACAGGAACTCTTTCGCGGATGACTGATGTTTTGAATCAAATGCGACCTGTATTGTCCAGGGTCATACCGAAATTTGGCTTGGGGGTTTAATATGGAATCGTTAGTACTGGAAAATTGCCGACCTGGGCCTTGTCGAGGAACAACGCGTCCAGAATCTATATTTTTAATGAATGCGATGTGTTCTCCACCGGTCATTATGGAGTTGACTGGTGGGGAGAGCGCCATGACAGGATTACGAAAAGGTGGCTTTCTACTTTGTCTGCATGACCTGTTTTTGGATATCTTTTGTTTGTCCTGCTATTATCCTTTTTCGTTTGTACAGAAATTCTTTTTTATCTATGGGTTGATATGCGAGTGAACCTCTTCTGGGAGCGATGTCGATTCCCTTTTGTGGACTTACCCATACTGCTGCGTTGGGGTGCATCTGTCAGGAGCTTGAAGAATCTCGTTGCGAACGGTGTTACTTTTCGTACAGGAATATGGGGGAACAACGCTGTAGATAAATGCATTTCCGGCGTTTTGATTTACTGCCTTGTTGAGCAAGCAATAATAACTAACTCGTCTCTTGTCCTTAATGGTCTTGCTTTTCTGTGGATTGATTGTTGCGCCAAGGATTCCTCGATTCCACGTTTCCCATCAGATTTCTCTTGCTGCTCTTGTAGACTGGCCTCACTTGACTATCAGCCACGAGCATCTATGCCATACCTCATTCCTATTTCAATCGACCTACTTCGGGCCTAATTACTTCAGTCTTCACCTCTGAGTCCAATCTTTCTTGTCTTGATATTCAATTCATATTATTTCCATTCGTCCTTCCGTGCCATGGACATATCAATCAGTCAGTCAATCAACTTGACCTCCGATTGAACTCAGTTACAAAGTGACGGACATATGAACAAAGTTTCGCCCTCGAAAATGAGCTGAGGAACATAGATAGGATAGAATATATCTCATTACCACCACTGGATCCATTTCCACCTTTAAATGTTCACCTCATATTGTCTTTTGTCCTAGATAAGTAGCAAATATTTCTGAACAGATAGATCTCAAATAATGTTAACGTAACAACAAGTTTGAGCTTAAGCTTCCTGGCTAGTCATTGTTTCTCGATACTCGTATCTTTTTTCCCCTTTGGCTCAAAATCATGGGAAATATGGTAACGGTAGACAATACTAGTTAGATACAGACTGGAATTCATATCATTCTCATCTGGTTGTGATAGAGGCTGACTGAGATAATTTTTTGCTCATTCTACTTCCTGATGTGTCAACGCAGTCAAACTCTCAGTTTTACTTTACTGACTTACTAACTTATGTGACCTCTTTGTTTATTTTCCCCTCTCCTGTCCTGTCCTTTCTGCTCGCGTTTCTCTCTGCATCAATCCCACACTCTCTTATTATGTCTCCTTTCACGAACAGATAAAACCTTGTCTCGGCGTCCGAAAACAGTTCTCGGCGTGCATTCTTGACTTCTCTTTCCACTTCACGTCTGCATGCTGACACTTTCCTGTCTCAGCGTGCAAAGGAACCCTCACAACAAGTCTTTCGACCTTTGGCTGTGAAATCACAGCCTATAAGCAGACCAGCAAGATACGCATCTATGGAGGCCCCCAGCAGCATATCTTCTGAGTTCCCGTTCTTCACAAATGGAGATGTCACCCTGTTTATCCCACCTGGCAATTTCTACAAACTCCATTCAGATATCCTGCGGCGCTGCTCAGGCTTCTTTGCTGATGTCCTCACAGAGGAGAATGCAGCAAAATTAAAGAAATCTGCTGAAAGGACTGGCATCTACACACGCTACAGACTGGATTTGATGCCCTCTGCAGCGCATCATAATGGCATGTTCCAAATGAAGGTACGGGGCACCTCTCTGCTGCGTATTTGCATTTGATGTTTCTACACATAGCATTTTCTATTGTGCTAACAGCATTCACATAATAAAATCAGAAGGTGGATAGACATGGGAGCGCTGTCAGTGATAAGAATAAGAACAAGGAAGGTTTGATTGAGAGTTTCTACTTGATCCCAGAAACAGCTTGCAGACACTGGAAGAACCTCCTCGGAGCATTCTATGGCCGCCTTCCAGAGATCAATGAGAACAATCTGCAGACTGTGCTGCAGAGCTGCATCGGCCTTATAGACATTACAGAGAGCATCCGGGCATCGTCCGCGATCCGCCAGTCTGTTGACATTGCGCTGCTCCGCCAGGGCCAGATTCTTTTCCGTTCCATTGCTGCCAGCCCTATCGAATGGGGCAATCTCGCCATCCGAATCCACTCACCTTCTATCTTCCGTGACGCTGTCATCCACCTGGTTGGCAAATGGAACCAGTTTACAGAAGAGGATCGCAGGAGGTTGACAGGCAACCTGCGGGAGCTCTGTGAAAAGAAACACAAAGAGCTTCAGACGAGGAAGAAGGCCATCGAGATCGGGATCCTGGGCCATTATCCTCAGTCTCTTTACCGTCGTGCTGGCAAGGACAATATCAGCCGCACTGCCTACTCCAACGATATCTACTGGTGGATGGCCATTTCTATCTACCGCCAGTGGTTCTGCCAGGCTGTTTCAGAGGGACGGAATCGCGTCGCCCCTGATGGAGGAGCTGCCTTCTACCGTTCCATTGGAAAGGCGGGCTCAGCGTACTTGGATACCCAGGACTATGCCAACTTCCACAATCTCTTCCAGATGAGCACCAAAGGCCGCACCATTCTATATGACAAGCTCAGGCTGCTGAAGTTCGAAGTCAGAAAGTATGTGAGCAGCCTGCTGGTCAATCGGAGCCAGCTGGATATTGAAGCTGAGGGGGAGCTCCAGCACCTTACATGCTGTGAAGTTACGTGGGCAGATATGCCATGGGAGGCCTCCCTGACGGCGGATACTGCAGCTGCAGATCATGCCTCAGAGGACTCTTCAGACAATGATAGTTCCTCAACATCAGATGTGATGGAGGAGGAAGAATATGATGCGGATGATTCCCTGGGTGAATGAAAAAATGCCCCCCCCCCCTGTGAATGTATATACAGATTCACTCCAAGAAACAGAAGCAGGGTTCAATCATGAAAAACTTCAAATTTGAAAAAAAATTAGCTTTGAGGATCCTCCAGGTTGCGTGAAGCGTTTGTGCTTATCACAGAGAATGAACATTAGGATTTTATTTGAATATGTGCTAATATTCTTTGACTATCATATCAAATCCAAGTACATACATACGGGTCCTGGGAGTTCTCCAGTGCCAGATGATATACATCCAGCACAAAGAACACATGCATATGGACTTCAGGAGCTCTTCAGAGCTGGATTACATGGATAGAGAAAAAACAACACATATAGCTTCTGAAGTCCCATAATGCCAGATTCTGCACGTCTAGTATGGATGACATATATATATAGATTCTGGGAACCCTCCAGTGCTGGATGGCACAGATGCAATATAAATAACACATACGCATTCTGGAAGTCTTTCAGTGCCAGATGACACAGTATTTGGAGGTGCTGGTTTCTTTTGTAGAGAGGTAATAAAGGGCATTCTGTTGAAAGTGTGGCTGTCTTTTTTTTTAAAAAAAAATTCTTTCCGCCAGTGACCAGGCTCTTGCATCTCGCATCTGTCAGTTGAAGCGAGAAATGCAGACACAGAACAAGAACACTCTTCTCTAGCAAGCACATCAAAAATCAAGAGCTGGCATTGTTGAACGGATAAAAGGAAGTTTTTCTGTCTTTGAATATGTCGACATTTATGTACACTATAACTCCTAGGACCTCTGTATAACTGATGCCATGACTGTCAAAGGAATTGCGGAAGTATGTCGGCTGCAAAGCTTCAACGATACCTGTAAAATGGACCTGAAAAACCCTGCCGCTAGAAGAGCTCACTCCCTGGCGACCACCTAGCATATGAGGCCTTCTAAAGCACACCGTTGGGAACCAGAGATCTTCAATCTCCCAGGCATGCTGCAACCAACACTCTCCGACCAAATCATCGTTCTATCAATCACACTGCACTTCCATCCCCAGGCGCTTATTCATCATCGTCGAAACCTTCAGGAATGACTCGAGGACCCTTGGGGACTATTTCACATGAAAAGTTAGCAACACAGCACTTTGGTTCCCAACTGCGGCGAACAGGTAATCGTAGGAAAAGTATTGAAAAGAGGGGAAGCTATGCGGCGCTCTGAGCCAGCAGGAACGGTCTTACTCGGATATGTCAAGGGAATTGGCTCGGGGTCGACGGATCCGAAATACCGTCGGATAGGAGGCAGGGTGACCAGCGCGACGGGGCCGAAAGAGCCGACAACAATAGAATAGAAAATCGCAGGCTTCTCGTGAGATGCCCAGCGCAGGTAGCGCAGAGGCGCCGACCAGAATTGCGGAGCCGACATCGTGGCTATGTGACCGCGCACCGGAAGTGCTTCGAAGACTAGTGTCTGGGTTCAGAAATCGCGAATGCGAAATCGATGACTCTGACCAACGAGCAATTGGAAAGAATGCTGTCCTCTGCAGTCTCTCCGATCGACTGCGAACTCGATTTGCGAGGTGGATTGCACACCGAGGCGAGATTCTCTGCAGGAGAGGGGATTTGAAGGTGAGGTCGAACAACTGAAGTCGGAAATGCTGCGGGATCGCAAACCGCGGGTCCAGCTCTGGTCTTGGCATCCGGAGCAACACGTCGCCCGATTGCGAATACATACTACAGGCCAGCTTGGAGATAACGACTGGAAGCCGCCAACAAAACACCCAATTCCTTCTGGTTTCTCTTCTTTTTCTCTCCTCTCTTCCGTCTCACGCCGCCTCGCGCGGAGGCTTCCAAGATGAGGTGGCTTCTTTCTTTCTTGCTTCTGGGCTTCTGGGGCGCCGTACATGCATTGAGCAGTTCGGGCAGCCGCTTGCTGGTCATACTCGAGGAGGATAAGAGCCTCTATTCCACATTCTGGGAAGACCTGGAAGGTGAAGCAAACCACGGCCTTGGGTCTTTATATCTAGATGATTTATACTAACTTGATCTAATTCTAATAGCGCGAGGCTATTCGATCACTTTCGAGTCGCCGAAGAACGAGAAGCTCTCTTTATTCCACCTTGGAGAGAAAGCTTACGACCATCTGCTCATTCTCCCTCCTAAGTCGAAAGGTCGGGTTGTTTCTGTTTTGTAGTGAGCATACAACTTGCGTGCAAGCAATTGACCCAAGAAACAGGTCTTGGGCCCGCATTGACGCCGAAGGTGTTACTCGACTTCATCAACAATGAGGGCAATATTCTCCTGGCGCTCTCCGGCAAGTCTTCGGTACCAAGCGCCGTCAGCTCTCTCCTCCTTGAACTTGATATCCATCTCTCTCCTGACCGCTCCTCCGTGGTGGTGGATCACCTCAACTACGACACCCTTTCCGCGGCCGATAAGCACGATGTCCTCCTCCTCCCTCGACCAGGTGTCTTGAGACCGGATGTGAAGTCCTTCTTTTCCGGAGATGGCATTGTGGCTATTCCCAGGCCAGTCGGACAGTCCTTGGGCAATGACAGTCCCCTTCTCGCTCCTATTCTGCGAGCTCCTGAAACGGCATACAGTTACAACCCCAAGGATGATGCAGTCACTGTGGAAGACAGCTTCGCGACAGGCTCGCAGCTGGCATTGGTTTCGACCCTCCAGGCAAGGAACTCGGCTCGTTTTACCGTCCTCGGTTCTGCGGAGAGTTTGGAAGACAAGTGGTTTGATGCAACTGTCAAGGGACCAGCCGACAAGAAGCAGACAACGACCGTCAATCGGGACTTCGCCAAGCAGCTCAGTGCTTGGACCTTTAAAGAGACGGGAGTGCTCAAGATAGGGAAGATCGAACATTACCTCAGCGACAAGGAGGGCGCCATTATCGGCGAATTGAATCCGACCATGTACCGGGTTAAGAATGACATTGTAAGTGTTGACTTTCTGTGCCTGAGTTTCTCCACTGTGGGACTAACACTACATCTCTCAGACGTTCAACATCGAACTCTCCGAGTACGACTTCGATCGGTTTGTGCCTTTCGAAGTTCCCTCTGAGGATGCTTTGCAGCTGGAGTTCACCATGCTTTCTCCATTCCACCGTCTCAATCTCCTGCCGAAACTCCGCACGGAGAATAGCACCGTCTACGGTGTCACTTTTACTATCCCTGATCAGCATGGCATTTTCTCTTTCCGCATCAATTATAGACGTCCATTCCTCACCAATATCGAGGAGAAGCACGAGATCACCGTCCGCCACATTGCACACAACGAGTACCCACGGAGCTGGAAGATCACCGGCGGCTGGGTCTGGATTGCTGGTCTCTGGACTGTTATCGCGGGATTCCTCGCGTTTGTAATTGTTTGGCTGTACTCTGAACCCTCTTCGGCAGCGGACGCGAAGATTAAAAAGACCCAGTGAAGGGCAAGATGGGATAATGAAAACATTACCGTATTCAAATGATTTCCTGAAAAGGGATAGACCCGATACGTCGCTTTTATTTCATGTACGGTGCATTTATGGATGTAAATTTACTTGGATCACCTAGAAGATTGATTTCTCTTTCGACTTGGCGGTAATGCCTTGTAGGAGGTTGGCTAAAGCTACAGTTTGCCTCTCGGAGTGCTCATAGCACGCCTCTTTGATGTATCCATCTGTGGGAATCTGCTTTCGACATTTGTATGTAATTAAAAAAGCGTGACCATGACAAGTCCTAGGAAAACAATAGTAGTATACAGAGCGGCGTGTTCTCTCGCCCAGATCATCCAGATTCTCCTACCATGCCAACCCAGCCAGAATGATCGACAATAACTCCGACCCATGCAAAAAAAACGCAAATCTCCTCGACATAATACTAGTACAGTTTTATCGCTCATTTTGATCACGGGGATGGCTCTTCAATGTCGATAACTATATCTGTACAAAACCCGCCATTTTTTTTTGTCGGCCGCAAGCCCGCCTAGTAGTCAAACAGCTCACAAACCCCTTGTCTTCTCCGGGTCCATCTGCACCTCATCTCCGCTGATTTCCTTCACGGTTTCAAATGCGGGCTTGCCTGCGTACAGCTGATATGACGGTTTGGATTTGCCGTCGAGATCCTTAGTGACCGAGATGGGTGCATTACCACGGAAGCGTTTCCGCATGTCGACCATTCCGCGTCTGGGCAGATATTTCGATATTAGCGAATAATCACAAGTATGTCAAGTGAAGACTACCACAAGACAGAGAGAGACGTACTTGCATTCCGCAAGACCTTTCCGTAATTGTTGGCATCTCGTGGGTAGCTCGTCGGATAGCGGAGGGCGAAGGCAATCCTGTGGAGAATGTCGCTGCACCATAATGCAGTCGGACTCCTGGAGACATTCCGCCAGCGCTTTCCCTGTAGTTCAGAGGTTGTTCAGTCAGCGAGCTGCAAGATTCATTTTGAACAGAAGGCGGCTTCAAGATTCCGCGGGGAAAAGGGCCAACAGTGCATGCAGTCTCGACTCAATTGCGCGGCATCACCGGACAAAAGAGCAATACTCACGGATATCTTTACACGAGCTAGGCATCTTGACAAATGCGATAGGCAGCTATCTTTCTATTGCAATAGATAATGAATGGCTCGCGGGTCAGTTGAGGCTGGATTGTCCGACCATCCCGGTATCTCAAGCGGAGCTGCCAAATCCCAGAACGGCTTAGCGCGTGGCTGTAAACAAGCCACTGTGATTGGTGCAGATAACAGGCTTAACCCCGGATTATCTAATCCAGGCAACCTCGCAATCACATGCAACGACAACTACTGGCATTCGTATGGACTACGTCACAGGACTTGGTACATGCGCATGTACTCCGTGCATCGGTCTCTGCCTTGAGGTATTTCTCATGATCTTTCTTCAACATGACTCTAAACAATACTGACTGCTCACAAAGAAACTCGTTTGCGCCATCTCACTCTCTTCTATATACTATACGTGGTTGAGACCTTCATGCATATGTGTACATATATGCCACAGACTTGAAACGTGGGCCGGGGAACGCTATGCCACGCGTCCCTCTCATTGGAAGGCTCTTCTGGTAGGCTCTGGACATCATGCGTCACACTTCAGTGAGAATACAGAGATGTTGGGATTCGGAGCCTGTCTCCAAGTCCTTCAGCGAATCTGACAAACACAGAAAATTATTGAATGGTTGAGTTTGAAGTTTTATGAGCTGATCACGATGTCTTTGTCCAGGGCCGAATACCTTGCTCTCTTTGCCTCTCTTTCCCTGGTGTTCCTGGAAGGGGTCATTCGTCTGATCACCTTATACCTTCGTAGGATCCCAGTTTTATCTATTATTGAATGTGAAAGAGCTAACGTCTGAAACAGCGGAGCCCATTATTCGCTTCTGCTATCAGCAGTCCAAAGCCTTATTCAATCTTCTTTCTTCGCCTCAGGGCCGGGTCTCCCGTGCTAAACAGAAGACACTCGCTGAATCGATTGCGCGCGCCTCCGACTTTGCCGATCTCTGCGCGTTGTTTGGATACGAGGCAGAGGAACACATCGTCCAGACGGGCGATGGATATCTTCTTGGCTTGCATCGCCTTCCTTATAGGAAAGGCGAAGAGGGAATGTTGGTGAACACTGGCGAAGGCAGTATCCGCAAGAAAGTAGTCTATCTGCACCATGGCCTGCTCATGAATAGCGAGGTCTGGGTGTGCATGACCGACGAGCAACGTTGTTTGCCATTCCAGCTAGTCGAGAGAGGCTACGATGTCTGGCTAGGCAATAATCGCGGCAACAAATACTCGAAGAAATCCACGCGATGCTCGCCGGCGACCACGGAATTCTGGAACTTCTCGATCGATGAATTCGCCTTTCATGATATTCCAAATAGTATTGAATACATCCTGGAAGTCACAAAGCAGCCGTCCTTGTCGTACATAGGATTTTCGCAAGGCACGGCCCAAGCATTTGCAACGCTGTCGATCCATCCCGTGCTCAATCAGAAGGTCGATGTCTTTGTTGCCCTCGCCCCTGCCATGTCTCCCGCCGGACTCCATAACGGTATTGTGGACTCCTTGATGAAGGCCTCGCCACAGGTCGTCTTTCTCGCTTTTGGACGACGGAGCATTCTCAGCTCAACCACGATGTGGCAGGCCATCCTCTACCCTCCGATCTTTGTCCGGATCATTGACGTGGCACTGCGCCTGCTTTTCAATTGGACGGGTGAAAATATCACCCAGTCCCAGAAGCTGGCCGCATATCCTCATCTGTACTCCTTCACCAGCACCAAATCGGTCGTGCACTGGTTCCAGATCATACGCAATAAGAGCTTCCAGATGTACGATGACGAGGTTCGGGGCCCTTTTAGCATTGGGGCCAGCAGTCGATACTACAAACCAGTCAAGTATCCGACCAGAAATATCAAATCTCCGGTCGTCCTGATTTACGGTAGTAGTGACAGTCTTGTCGATATAAATGTCATGCTCCGAGAGTTACCGCGTCGCACTACCGTGAGGGAAATTCCCAAATACGAACATTTGGATTTTCTGTGGGCTCAAGATGTGGATCAGCTGGTCTTCCACCATATCTTCGAGGCCCTTGAAACGCACGCTGGTGGCCATTCTACTGTTGCCTCCTCGAAAGAAAGGACTGCACAGGACACCACCACTACCACCAAATCTGTTGTTGACACCAAGCCTGTTGACACCAAGCCTGTTGACACCAAGCCTGTTGTGTCTCCGCTGAAGCAAAACAAAATCGAAAACCTAAGGCCAGTACCAAATATCTCCACGACCCGAAAATACTACACGTCTTCTTCTATCGACAGATATTCCCCTCGCGGCCCGTCCTATGCGGACGAAGACTGGAGAGTCGATCCGGGGAAGGCCCCGGAAGATGTTGATTTGGACGCGGTGCTGTAAGAGCAAGGCTCTTCACCATCCCCGTTACTCGATCAACTATTGATACCCAGATTGGAAAAAAAATTTTTTTTGTTCTCTTCTTTGTCAATTTTTTCTCATCATGTCTTTTCCGGTTGGAGACCGTCCCCTAAGATTCAATACATACCTACATGCATAGACCCTTGTCATGATACTGTCTGTACATAAATCCAGACGATGATATGTGTGTACACGCTAGCATTATACCAAGGTTGTTAGAACATTGTTCGAATTCAAACCAATACAAATGAATCCTTACCAATAAATATCTACTGGCCAATCATCGTAAATAGATAATTAGAAGATACAGGACAGACATATATTTTAGGCAGGCACCTTAGGACGATCGTCAATCTGGTTTAAGGTGAAAGATTATATAATGATTACGGAGAAACCAGACAGGTATCTTATGCAAAGATAAGAGCTTTCGGGCTCTTAAAACTACACCTACTCGCTTTAATTGGTCGGTTATTCTAAGGGATCTTAGCATACTTGCAAGCTATATATGCACATGCTCTGTTAGGCACATGTGCAGTACTATATCTTAGGCTCGAGTATTATTGCGTCATTTTCCGCCCACAATCCCTGAGTGAATTATTTATTATCGTTATTGCCTCTGAAAATTTCTCAGATGCAATTCAAACGTGCCCAGTCTGATTTATAATTTCTTTTCCACCTGGACCTAAGACCTAAAAAAAAACACCACATTGCCATAATTCATTTTACCTGGGCTTTTGGTCTACAGAGAACTTACATATGTAGACGTGCCCGAAATTTTTTTTTCCTCGCTAGAGCACGTTTAATTAATTGTAATTTAAATTGACATAGACTGGACCCTCGCGTTTGTCTTTCATTGTCTAACAAAAATAGAAATAGAAAAAATACCAGCCAATAATTAATGCAGGTACAAAGCAAACCGCCCGCTTCGAGAAGGTGCCGTTATCCCCATAGGTTAGGGATATTAAAATGTTGTCTTTCAAATTTATCACAGACCTACATAATTCAACCAATCAAGACTCGAACAAACCAAACGCTGCTAACCCACTCAGGTCTTACCCACCGAGGCCATAACCACATGTCGACAAACGTCTAACGGCCTGCCCGCGTGGAAATCGGCCTGTGCTGCGTGGTCCGGAGCTCCGTAGGTATGTGCGCATTCGGAGACAAAGTTAGTAGCTGGTAGTCGTCAGTTCGTGCTATGGCCAGAGGCCCAAACAGTTGAAGTCCTGGTGAATGCCGCAAGATCTTTGAGGTTAATCACATCGTCAGGGCATGACGCATCTGCAAATGCAGGGTCCTAGGTATCTGTGACAGAGCTAGAGCTGGAGAAGAATGGCACCTGCATCAATCACCCGGGGTTTAACCTATCACGATCTCTTCATCTACGTAGTCGACCTAGGTGCATGGATTATTATGGACCAACCCATGTGATAATGTCGCATGGCGCGTCGACATCCTTGCAGCCAGTAGCAACGCCTGGGGGTGCTGCCCTAGGTCAGTTCCTTAAACGTCAGTCTTTTTTTTAACCTATTTCTTTGTTTGGTTTCATACAGACACCAGAATCTTGCTGCTCCAAACAGAAGTAGAAAGGTAATCATACTAGTGAAAAGAGCTCAGCAGTACAGTACACACATGTAGGTACGCGAATGATAGATCGAGTGTCGACATGTGCCTGAAATAAGTACCACAGCAGTTAGCTGGTCAAGAATTGCCCAATTGAGAGGATGATCGAATGAATCCTAAGATTAGCAGCACTCCGATGGAATTGTTCGTTGCCCTTCTCTCTCGTTCCCGGCGGACATGTCTCACCTGACTGACGTCCGGCCAGCCATACCTCGCTTCTCTCATCACCGCTGCCCATCCATATTTTGTCCTCCATCTCCGGTCTACTTATAAGAGATAATTAATAGCCAGTCGATAAAAGAATATTCTATCTCACTCGCCACGAACCCCGCAATCGAAACTGGGTCCGCGTCGCACTCAGGCCGGTCCTCCATAGAATCCCGCAACTAGCCGGCCAGAAGAGCTCAGAACTGGTATGTCATCACGTTCCTCTCTCTGTGCCATCAAATCAGTTGGCAGCATCTTCGTCGCCTCGCCCATCGATAGTCAGCTTAGGCTCCTCCACATGTTTGGCTGTCCGATGGGTCGTGATTGCAGATCGCTGGCTTGATCCGAGGCTTTCTGGCGTGCTGCTGGACTGGCTTCACGACTCAATTGGGAGATCGCCTACCGCGGTCCGGCCGCCAGAGGGCTGGTCCGTCTGTCCCCAATCCAATCTGTGCGCCGTCCACAGCTGTTTGCATGATATGATGCCTCTGCTGTTTTGTTTGTTCCTTGTTCCGCCGTCCGGTTGTAAGCAGCCGACAGGAACACGTCTGCTCTATAGCTGACTGACCGTCTGAGCTGGGTGCAGGCTAACGCAGAGCTGTGTCGCTAGTATTGCTGCTATTGGCGATAATCCTCAATATTTGCGACGTCCAGAGGCGCGGCGGGACATTTTAGGTTTGCTCGCGGGACTTTGGGCGACCCGTCTTGCCCACCGAACGATCGAGATTCTCACCGCCGCACTGCCTGGCTGTCATTGTTCTTGTTCTTATATTCTTGCTCGCCAGATCGGATCCTCCGAGGCAGACGCATCTGCAGAATCGCATCGCAGGCTATCTCCGGCCCCCGACGCCAGAAACCTGCCCAATTGCGCTCTGACCAACCGATTGCCTTCTGTTTCTCCGAGCTCCCGCTCCGGTTTCGCTAGCCCTGCTGCGAGCGCCGTCCTGCCAAAAGCACAGCTCGCCGTCAATTGAACGGACTCCTGCTCATCAGAGGCAATTCAGCTCTGATTCGACAATTCCATATCACGAGCTGGCCGTTTGTCGAGGCAATTCTTCCCTGTCAAGACGCGTATAGATCTGGAGTGGCGTGGCGTCGGGGTTTCCTGTCCATACAATTGGGGTCTGGGGGGAAAGGTTCGAGATCGATGTGAAAAGCCTACAATCGCTACTCTGTTCGTTTCTGCATCGGTGGCAGTCAATCCAGCAACGGACTGAGTCCGTGACTACAGGATTGAGTCCTGGTTGATCGTGTACGAAAGGATCCCCCGCACGAGGTTCGCAGATCGACGGTGGGCCCAGTCGGTACTTGAACACAGCCAGAGCGAGCTCCGGCCAGCCTCAATTGCTTAAAGCATCGTCGGATTGTACACACTGGTTTGTCTTGAGCCCTGGGGGCTCTGTCATCCGTTCAGGTGGTCATACTTCAAGCCTTCTTCAGATGCAGCCACGGTGCGTTGCGCGTGCTTGCCCGTCTTTGTGATTAACCGCAATGCCGTTCGGTGACGTATACTGACAGTCCCTTGTTGTGTCAGACGAGAATACCATATTGTTGTCTTGGGTGCCGGTATGCGAGAAGCCTATGACAGTCCCAAACACTCTCGCTGACGACTCTGCCACAGGTGGTGTTGGGAAAAGCTGTCTTACTGGTATATACTTTCCCCTTACGACGGACGGCAACTCACTCCGGGTTTTGCGATTCCTGTCCTTGAACCGAAGTTTCGTCAAGTAAGATACTCATTGTCGCACAGCTCAATTCGTGCAAAATGTGTGGATTGAGAGCTATGACCCAACGATCGAGGATTCGTACCGGAAGCAGATTGAGGTTGATGTGAGTGCATTTCGCTCCCCAGGCGCAGTACGGAATACAAGAGAGTTGGCTAACAGTCATCCTCTAGGGCCGACAATGTATTCTGGAAATGTACGTGCCGACAGCCGTCGCGTGGTGGAAGTCACTAACAGATAATGGCTTTGCAGACTTGACACGGCCGGAACAGAACAGTTCAGTAAGTTGCAACCATTGCCTGGTCGGGTTGAGCTATTTTGTGGTTCCCAGAGCTAACTGCTATCCTCAGCTGCGATGAGGTACATACACCTGAAATACTAGCTTCTATAGCATTCCAATAGCGGGCATGGTCATCGTTGACATCGACGATCATAGCGTTTGTTCTTGTTGATGATAAACGATGCTGACGGTCTTCTTATAGAGAACTGTATATGAAGCAAGGCCAGGGCTTCCTCCTTGTCTTCTCCATAACCAGCCAGTCCTCCCTACACGAACTGTCTGAGATCCGCGAGCAGATCGTCCGCATCAAGGATGACGAGAAGGTACCCCTGGTGCTCGTGGGCAACAAATCCGATCTGGAAGAAGATCGGACGGTTTCTCGGGCCCGCGCGTTCGCTCTGTCGCAAAGCTGGGGCAATGTTCCGTACTACGAAACGTCTGCGCGGCGACGGGCCAACGTCAACGAGGTGTTCATTGATCTGTGCCGGCAGATCATCCGGAAAGATCTCCAGGCATCTCAGATGAGACAACAGGAGAACACGAACCGGAAGAGGGAAGGGCCCAACCGACATGACCGGAAAAGGGAGCGACTACGACAGTCGAAAAAGCGAGGACAGTGTATCGTCTTGTGAAGAAGCACGCCCACTTTTACCATGCATGCCTTATGTTTCCCCCCATCTCTAACGAAGAAACTTCTTCTATGATTCTCATGACACATTGCATATTCACACTCTTACACGTTTGGCGAGGTTGCCTGACATTTTCGCGGCAGCTTCAGTACCTCTGTGCAATGATATGTTACCCGATAGATCACGCCATGCCTTTTGTTTGTCTCGAAGAAAGAAAGCAAAAAAAGTTAGATACCTCCGAATTGGCCGATATTTTCCTACTTTTCCTTTCGTACATATTACATGATTTGACAAATTTGTCGAAAAAAAAAAAGGAAAAATATCTATGATATCTCCATTGAATTCTAATCATTGACTGATTCCTTGAATGATTACATCCTAAACACGCCAAATTTCGTCTGCACCGAGTCCACTTTGCCGCCCAGAGCGGCAGCAAGACCCATGCCCAGAACCTGACGCGTGCGGGCGGGAGGAATAATACCGTCGTCCCAGAGCCGGGCCGACGAGAAGATGGCTTTGGATTCGTGATCGATGCGCGATTTCAGCTCTGGGTCGGCGGTCTTGCCTACCGCCTCCATCACGGCGGTGAGTTGCTCGGAGCCCATGACGCCGATTTTGGCGTTGGGCCACATGAAGAGCAGTCGGGGGGAGTAGGCGCGGCCACTGAATAAAGACTGTCAGCTCTCTCACTCTCTCCTTTTTTTTTCTGGGGAGGGAAGACTCACCACATGCCGTAATTTCCTGCACCGGCACTCGATCCAAACACGACCGTAAACTTGGGGATATCGGCACAAGCCACGGCCGTGACCAGCTTCGCGCCGTTCTTCGCAATACCCCCTTTCTCCGCATCTGCTCCGACCATGAACCCGGAGATGTTCTGCAGGAAAACCAGCGGGATCCCGCGCTGGGCACACAACTCGATGAAATGCGCTCCCTTCAGGGAGGACTCGGAGAACAGAATGCCGTTGTTGGCCACGATCCCGACCTGCATGCTGTAGATGCGCGCGAACCCCGTGACCAGTGTGGTGCCGTAGTCGCGTTTGAACTCGGCGAATTCGCTGCCGTCGACGATTCGGGCGATCACCTCGTGCACTGGGATCTGTCGACGGAGGTTGGTGCCCACGATGCCTGCCAGCTCCTCGGGGTCATAAAGCGGTTCCTTGATGGTAGTCGTCTGGGACCATGGGAAGCTGGTCTTGGGGTAGTTGAGATTGGCGACACACCGGCGTGCAAGAACAAGGGCGTGAGCGTCGTCCACAGCCAGGTAATCCGTAACTCCAGAGATGGTGCTGTGCAAGTGCCCTCCACCCAGCTCTTCCGCCGAGACGACCTCCCCGGTGGCCGCTTTCACCAGGGGAGGACCGGCCAGGAAGATAGTGCCCTGGTTCTCGACAATGATTGTCTCATCGCTCATCGCGGGAACGTATGCTCCTCCCGCGGTGCAGGGCCCCATAACCACGGAAATCTGCGGTATACCGAGGGAGCTCATCCGGGCTTGATTGTAGAAAATGCGCCCAAAGTGGTCTCGGTCCGGGAAGACGTCCGCCTGATGCGGCAGATTGGCGCCACCGGAGTCGACAAGATAGATACAAGGCAGCTTATTCTCCTGCGCGATGGCCTGCGCGCGCAGGTGCTTCTTCACCGTGATCGGATAGTACGTGCCTCCCTTGACGGTGCTGTCGTTGGCGACGATCATGCAGGTCACTCCCTCGACGGTGCCGATGCCCGTGATGATCCCTCCGCCAGGCACGTCCTCGCCGGGGTACACCTCGTGGCCCGCCAGGGGGGAGAGCTCGAGGAACGAGGTCCCCGGATCGATCAGCGCGGTGACCCGATCGCGGGGCAACATCTTGCCTCTCGCAATATGCTTATCCTTTGCCTTCTGTGGACCGCCTTGCGCGATCTTCTCGTGCAAGCGGGTCATTTCCTCCACCAGCTCGTTCATCTGCCTGGCGTTCTCTTTGAACTCTGGAGAGGACGTGTCGACAGCGGTGGGCAGGACGGAAATGGAGGCGGCATGATGGGGATGCGTGTAGGTCGCCACTGATCTCGCTGATTGTGGATTCCGGCATCGCTGGAAGGCCGTTCGAGGGTGTGGTTGTTGTTGTTGCTGCTGTCGAAGTGGTAATAGACACCGCGGTCTGGGGGTCAGCTCGCCCGCCAGGCTGCGGAGAAGGGCACGGCGGGTGAGCATTGCGGGGACCCGTTGCGGGGGAATGAACGAAAGCAGAGACCTGTTAAAGAAGTCGATAGTTATATACCTGAACTCATTAATATTATTCGAACCATGATACGTCAAATAAAGAGTAGAACAGAATGCCTGAGGGAGGCAGAGAAGAAAGGAACGTCAGCGTGAATCGGCTCAACCAAGGCAGAGCGGAGAGCGACGTTTGCCGCGTCCAACCGAGGATGAGCTCAGCTCCTCCGCGGTCCCCCTGCCTAGGTACTAAGGTAGGCAGATCGCTGTCCTACCTTCGCTCCTCTCTTCTCCCTCTCTAACCCATCCGCTCAGAGAACCTTACAAGAGAATCGTTTCACTCCATCATCATCGTCACCATGTCTTCTCCCAGTATCCTCCCCCGACTTCTTCTACGGTCGCGCACGACCCGCTGCGCGCGCGGATCATCCGTTTTGCGGAGCCCCGCATGGCGGCCGCTGTCAACCGCAACAACAGGAGCAATCAAACATCCCAAGGGATTCGTGCCGCCCACCGATGACGAGTTGCTCGAATTGCGCGAGAGAGTCCAGGAATTTACAAGTCAGTGGAATTGATTCTGTGTGAAGTTTCATTTGTAATTGACTCCTTTCATCAGGACGGGAGATCCCCGAGGAGGTCGCCGCGCGGACAGATCAGCAGAATGAATTCCCGGCCGAGATGTGGAGGAAGCTGGGTGAAGCAGGGTAGATGAGTCCAAATTAAGCTGTTGTGTTTAATAAGAGGCTGACTCGGGTCTTCTGTGATAGATTCCTCGGCGTCACTGCGGACGAGGAATACGGCGGTCTGGGGATGGGTTACCAGGCGCATTGCACTGTCTTGGAAGAGATCAGCAGGGCGTCAGGTACTGCGCTTTTACGTCGTTCGTTCCATTTGGTTATTCGTCTGACTTGTCTGGTTCTTTTCTAGGAAGTATCGGTCTCTCGTACGCCGCCCACTCGCAGCTCTGCGTCAACCAGCTCTCCCTGAACGCCACCCCGGAACAGAAAGCTCGATTCCTCCCGGGCCTGATCTCGGGCGAGAAGATCGGCGCCCTGGCTATGTCGGAGCATTCCGCCGGTTCGGATGTCGTCAGCATGAAGACGACCGCCAAAGCCGTCGATGGAGGGTTTCTGCTCAATGGCACGAAGATGTGGATCACAAATGTTGGCAGTGTTACACCATTTCTTTTTTTTGTTGAATCACACTAACAAAAAAATGCTACAGGGCCCTGACGCCGACTACATCGTCGTATACGCCAAGACTGAACCAGAGAAAGGATCGAAAGGCATCACGGCGTTTGTCGTCGAAAAGACCTTCAAGGGCTTCTCGTGCGCGCGGAAACTCGACAAACTCGGCATGCGCGGCTCCAACACGGGCGAATTGATCTTCGAGGATGTCTTTGTCCCCAAGGAGAATGTGCTGGGGGAGGTGAATCGCGGAGTCAAGGTTCTCATGGAAGGATTGGATCTGGAGCGACTTGTTCTCAGTGCTGGGCCGTTGGGGTATGCTTTCCCCGCCGTCAGAATCCACCCTGACAGATGAGAAATAACCAGGCAAAACCGCTAACGTTTCCCCCTTTTTCCCTGTCTAGTATCATGCAAGCCGCCCTCGACCTCGTCCTGCCCTACACCCACACCCGGAAGCAATTCGGCATGCCCATCGCCCACAACCAGTTCATCCAGGGCAAGCTGGCAGACATGTACACGAAGCTCTGCGCCGCGCGCGCCTATACCTACTCCACGGCACGGCAGATCGACCAGTCCAGCACGACGGGGCAAACCGTCATCCGGACGCAGGATTGCGCAGGCGCGATCCTCTACGCCGCCGAGCGCGCCACCGAATGCGCCCTCGACGCCATCCAGCTCATGGGCGGCAACGGATACATCAATGAGATCCCCGCCGGCAGACTCCTCCGGGACGCGAAGCTCTACGAGATCGGCGCCGGGACGAGCGAGATTAGGCGGATGGTGATTGGGCGTGCGTTCAATAGGGAATATGCATCATGATCCGCAAGAGAAAAAAAAAAGCAAAATGGTAGTATGGTAGGGCGAAGACAACTTGTAGTCTATTATTCGGATGTCTTATTTAGTTGTTTGTTTGTAGAGTTAGAAAAAAAAGGCCAGGCAGGTAGCAAAGGATGAAATACAATTCAATTCCTTCAGTCAGTATCAGTGTCTCGTCATGTCATGTCATAAGTGAGTAAAGTAGTACACGTAATCCATTCCCTTCCCATCTGCCATGGGAATCGAAGAAGAATTTCTCAATGTTTGTTCTTAGCAAGTATATATATATGGATAATTCATTTCAGCCAAGGCTTCAAAAATGCCACGACACAGGACCTAACATAGCTAATCTAGGTAGGTACCTAGGTATATTATACCGTAACTACCCAACTAGGCCGTTTTATCCTCGTCGATCTCCGTAGGTTTAACGGACCGGAAGACGATTCCCGTCTTCTCTTTCTCTTACCCGTGTTACTAACGGCTTTCTGTTCCCGTGATGATGATAATCGCCTGGATCGTCGACGAGTACTATCGTCTTCCTTGACGGCCGTCTGTTCCTGAGGCAATGGCAGTCTCTTCGATCGCCGTCGATTACCGTCTTCTAGCAACTGTCTGTTCCTGCGGCAATGAGAAGCGTGCTGATCGCCGTCGAGTGCCATCTCTAACGGGCGTCTGTTCCTGGGGTAATGAGAATCGCTTT
>NW_013562928.1:0-1408 GCF_000968595.1 Rasamsonia emersonii CBS 393.64 | reverse complement strand
TCGCGTTCTATCAACGAGCTCCCTCGTGTGCGTGCCCTGCAGGAACTGGTCGAGAAACGTAAGCAGGCTCGGGATGCGTGTTATGGGAAGAAAAAGTACAAACGCGCGGTTCGGAAGTATCAGCGAGCCCTCCGTGAGCTGCGAAATGAGAGGCAACGGCAACGCAATCGCCTCGTGCGGGAGAACCTGGAACGATATAAGAATGAACAACCAGTGATCGACAGCGAACGACAGCTCTCCGGGAAAGTTGTAGATGAGGAGGTGATTGGGGCCTTGCAGCGATCGGGATATATGACACCGCAGCACATGATGCTGATTGACACCATCCTGACTCTGCCAGGCGCCACCATCGAAGCTGAATATCAGCGTCGGATTGCAGCAATCAATGCGGTAATTGCGTTCTGTGATGTGATGGAGGGCGCCCCAATACGGCCCGGCCCGTCCCGAAAGCGTCTCGCAACCGACGCTGTCGCACCCCATTCAAAGAGGCAAGAGGGCTCACAGGAGGACGAGGATACAATTGCTCTCCGCCAGGCAATTGCATCTGTCCGGGTTGGCTCACCTCGCCAAAGACCGAAGATTTGCTTCCTCTGCGTTGGAGACACTAGACTCCCAGTGACAGAGCGGACATGGGTATATAATACGCCGGGATCTCTGAGCAGACATCTTCGTCGGAAGCATCTGAATTCTCCTTGGCCAGAAGGCAAGATGATCAAATGCAATATTTGCAGTGTCAAACTCGAAAGCAAGATGCATCTGATGAATCATGCAGAATCTGCACACGGGACAGTATCGCGAGTGCTCTATAGCTCCATCTAAGGTTGTCCGTCAAGGATTGTTACAGTTTCTCTTTTCTCTCATTGCACTGTTGCTTATGATAGATCATTATACTGCACAAGCAAGGCAGATTCCTGTCATGAGCGTCATGTGCTTGTTCTATGGCATGCAAGTTTAATTTTGTTTATTAATATCCCCATGGTTGCCTTCTATGTATTTCCTACTTTGTTAAGTGACATGGAGTTCATCTTTAATGCTGTTTCAGTGAGCATTTATGTGAGGAATGTTGATGTCTACCGTTTAACAACACAGGTTCTTTCAGTTTATCTCTATTCTTTTTTGTTTCTTCCCATCTCATTTTGATTTGAGGAAGTCCCTGCATAGTTGAGCAACATCAAGGTCTACAGTTTGTGATATGGCTGCCATGACACAGAAAGTGTAACTCAAATGAAGGTATAGGGTAGCCAGTGATATCGATGCTTTGAATACTGGAAAGATCTGAATCTAGCAACACACGTGCCTTTGCAGCATGGGGGCTGTCAGAACCCACAAGCCTCAGTGTGTTTGTCGAAACTCATGGCCACACACACATGCCTGCTCAGCGCGCAGGCAGTTAGATTTACACGGAACG
>NW_013562929.1:0-34140 GCF_000968595.1 Rasamsonia emersonii CBS 393.64 | reverse complement strand
CCTCAGAAACTTGCTCCTCAACGGGCACAATCGATATCACTGCCGCCAGTGTCCAATGACTCACAGTCTTCAGTCTTTCATCCCGACTTCAACGCTTCCGCGAGATCTAGGATCTCTCAAAATGGTTCAAGCGCTCAGGTGCAAAATCATCCAACCGCCTCTGAATCATCGACTGGCCGTGAGGATGGCCGGGAGCTAGAGAACCGTCTGGTGAAATTGATTGATGAAGAAGAACCGGACCGGCGCGAGATCCAACGAGGGGTGCGTGCGATCTACGTGGGCCATGATGTGTCGAATATGTCGTTCCTGCTCCGTCAACGAAGAGCTGACGATGGTGGTGACGATGTGTATCACTTTGCTGGCCACGAGATTCCACGGCGTCGCCTCGAGATTGGCCATGATCAACTGCTCCAGGATGCCCTAACTCTTCCGGAGCCGTCTCTAGCGGATGAATTGGTCGGAGCTTACTTTACTCACGTCAATCCAGGGTATCCAATTGTTGATGAAGATCTGTTTATGACTCAGTATCGGAATCGGGATCCTGCAGACCCACCCCCTATATTGCTTCTTCAAGCGATTCTTCTCGTTGGGGTTCATGTTACTCGCCAGCGACCGGACCGGGATGAGCTTAAGGCGGTCTTCTTTCGCCGCTGCAAGTGGCTTTTTGACAACCGAATCGAGCGGAATCGAGATATCCTCGTTCAAGTGGCACTGCTGTTAACTTGGCATTCCGACACCGTCGATGATGATGTCGCGGCCAACGCTCACTATTGGGTAGGAGTCGCAGCCAGGATTGCAACTGGCCTTGGGATGCATCGCGATCCCGTGTCAAGCAAGTTTGCCGCCAGCGACAGGCGGATGTGGAGGAGGGTGTGGTGGATTC
Organism: Rasamsonia emersonii CBS 393.64; assembly: GCF_000968595.1. Lineage (NCBI taxonomy): Eukaryota > Fungi > Ascomycota > Eurotiomycetes > Eurotiales > Trichocomaceae > Rasamsonia > Rasamsonia emersonii. The sequence goes on along the minus strand of NW_013562929.1, from coordinate 33,257 downwards.
TGGTTCAGTTCGATGTAATGGTTTCCCTGTCCTATGGGCGACCACAGGCCATGTAAGCATGCCTATTCATTCCTTCGAGTTTGGATGACCAGATGTGCTCATTCTACTTGCTATTCAGCAACCTCGAAGACAGCGATGTCCGCCCTCTTACACCCGAGGATTTTGTAGGATGTGGGCCTCTGGTACAGACTGACTACGTAATTCACTTCACGGAGCTTTGCACCATGATATCGTACATTCTTCGAGAACGTTTTGGCCTGCGAGTGAGTGCGGAACGCCGAAAAGCCGTCCTCCCCGAGGCAGACGAGGCTCTGGCCAATTGGTCACTCCGACTCCCTGACACTCTACGACTGCGCACCTCCGATATGGATACGTGGTCCGCAATGCTCCATCTGACTTATAATAACTTCCTGATCCTTCTGCATCGACCGCATCCGAGAGCGTCGGCCTATTCCGATGACTATGGGCCTCACGATGCGGAAATCTGCAGTGCCGCTGCGGGCGTGATCACGTCAATATTTGAAGAACTTCGCCAAAAGGACCGCATCAAATATCTGTGGTGTTCAGGCGTCTATACTTTGTTCACAGCTATGATTCAGGTTCGCGTCGAACTGCGGTTCTCGAATCCGGTGTTGGCCATCAACGCCCTTCGACGGTTTGACTCCACGATGCATTCTCTCCGGGCGCTGGCAGAATACTGGTCCAGCGCGGAGACTATTCTCCGGCTTTTTGAAAACTCCAAGCGTCTCAAGCAGGATCTGCGGATCGTCAGTAATGAGGCCCCGGATCACTTCAGCGTTCCGCGAAAGCAGAGTGCCAGCGGCGGTTCAACGTCCGACGTCTCTCCGTCCACCATGTCAGCGCCTCAGGCGAACGGGCAATCGCTACCACACCGTGAGCAGCCTCCGCCTCTCAGTCAAACCCCAAAGCCTCCGATGGGCCCATCTCCAGTTCCGCAGAGCGAGACTTGGATGGCTGGGCCGTCCCGGGGTGGCGTGAATCCTTTCGATCGTGCGGAGGACATGTCAGGCGTTCCGCCGGTCGCACCCATGGATCAGCCACGGGAGTACTTGGACTGGCGGCAGCTTTTCCCGTTTGCTGATTCCGACCAGCCTGGTCCCATGGCCATGGAAGGGCTTCCAGATATGGAGGATGAATGGCGACAGCTGTATTGGCAGGAGCCACCGATGTCAGATCTGTTTCAGGACGGCGGTTGGATGCATGGCTGACGGGATTTTTGATTCTCTATTTCCTAATCACAGTAACTCTTGCCCACGGGTATCAATGACTCTTTATGTCAATGATTTGCAAGCATGTCACCTTCCCGGATTTGCAACTTTCAGCTGCTGCCCTGGTTCTCCTTTCGCCGTGTTGGATAACGGTCCATGGAGAAGCATGCTTCGTATTCTGGACGTGCTGGTATAGAATACTGGCATATACGATGTACTGTACATTACATCTCATCTGGATAATTTGATACGACTAGGTATATAATAATTTGTTATTTTTTTTTCCCGTTCCAAGCAACTCAGTTGCTGAGACAGCGGTCTTCTTGCCATTCCGTCCAACTCCGGCTGGTCTTAAATAAGCCTGTTTTCTTCTATTTCCGGGGTCCTCGCCATATTAGCCAGCTAACTGCATCGCGACAGCCTGATCGCCCGTTTAGTGCCCTGCTATCCCCGTGTTGTTTCCACTCTCCGCCCCGCCGAATCAACCCCGCCAGCGTCCCGACTCGAGGAAGCTCTGTGTCACGCTTCGCTGACGAGGCAAATAGTCGGAAGATGGCCCATGAGGCTTTTCCCCCGGACAACCCATTCGCCCTGGGCGAGCTCTCCGCCAGCCTGCAGACCTCCCACGACGACGCTAGCGACCAGCACTACCAGGCCTATCTGGCTGCGCAGGCCCCTGCTGCGATATGGGGACATCCATATCAGAACGCTGGCGTGAATGCTGTCAAGCAGTCGTCCAGCTCAGGTGATTTCGGCGATGACCCTCCTGCCGAGGGCAGTGAGCCACGGCCTGAGCCGAAGAAGCGAAAGCGCAACAAGCCGACGCTGAGCTGTCGCGAATGTGTCGAGAAGAAGATCAAGGTTGGTTCTGTCTCCATTTAAGGTTTCTCTTTTTGCATGGTTACTGGTGCATCAGCTTCGTTTTCACACCATGGAATCTAACTTTCATCCATCAAGCCACTATCATTGAATCTGAGATGCAGCATCGAATAGCAAGTGCTAACAGTTTTAATTTGCTTTTCGACACGTGTTTAGTGCGATCGAGGCCGACCGCAGTATGTTTTGTCTCATACTCTCGCTTTCTTGGGCAATGACCAGTGTCACCGCCACGAGTTGCAGACTTGCTGAGGTATTTTCTTTCAATACAGCTGTCTTTCGTGTATCCGACGGGGAACGGAATGTGTCTATCGATTCAAAGCTGAATTGGTCGAGTACGTAGAACTACAGTCTCACCTGGACGTGATACTCCTCTTCTCCTCCCCTTCCTGATTATTGCTGCTTCATATCATCTCTGCTGATGAACGATTGAATCCTGGCTAACGCAGCGTAGCGAGAGTATTCGCCAGCCCACTGCGCGCCGTATTTACCCGCCCAAGCCGAAACACTCACACGCATCTTATCACAGTCCGCCTGCCTTAAACGTTGGTGAACAGGTGACGAATGCTTCTGTTGCTTATCTAGATACTGAGCTCCCGCTGACGTGACTGCACCAGGCCAAACCGGCCCTGTTTGTGCATCAAGGTGGCACCGATCTCTTACTGAGCCATGTTCCGTACACGGCGACGAATTCTAGCAACATTTTTGGCATTGGATCCGAGTATGCAGTCGTCGAACCTCCCATGCTTCCGCATTGCTGACAGGCAGGTCTATAGGTATCCGTTCAGTAATTACTGGACACTATCCGGCGGGTTGGCTGAGGTTATTTGCGTGCTTCCAAGAAAGGAGCAGGCAGATATGTACGCCCAAATCAGGTCTTTCAGTTGTCTTTAGTTGTCGTATTCCGTGCTCTAATTGTCTGCAGTCTGGTTGAAGTGTTCTTCGAGTCTGTTGATCCCGTTTATCCCCTGCTCAACAGAGAGCGGTTCTACATCGACTATGAAGGCTTCTGGGCCCTTGACAATGCCGAGAAGGCCAAGGTTGATGCTGACTTCCTTGCCCTCATCTTTATCGTACTAGCGATGGGCACACAATTCCTCAAAGTCCCGGGTTCAAAGACGATCGTTCCGCAGAACGAGACGGCCGAGTTCTACTCCAGCGCTTGCCACCAGAGCCTGCGGCTCTTCTCGTACCTGAACCGGACGTCGATCCGGGCCATTCAGTCGATGGTCTTCATGACTTACTTCTTGCTGAATTCCGGCCGCGCCTCCGACGGCTGGGCGTTCTCTGGCATCCTCGTCCGGCAAGCGTACGCAACAGGCTTGAATCGGGAACCGTCCCTGGTCAGTCCCCAGTTTACGCTGTTTGAACGTCTCGAGCGACGACGGCTCTGGCACGCGATTGTGTGTCAGGACAGTTTCATGAGCATGAGTCTGCGACTGCCGCCGGCGGCGACGCATTGCGACATTGACAATGCCGCGCCCCTGCGTGAGAACGACGACTCGTCCTTCACGGAAGGAAGCCCGGAGAGCATCAGCGAAGACCCTTTCAACGGACCCCGTGCCTCGGACCAGGGCTATGTCCAGAGCATGTATTCTCTCGCGTTGCTGGCGCAGGAGACCATTGCGACGCCGCGATCGCTGTCCCTGCCCATGGCATCGAACCCGCGCCAGCGCAGCTTACTCCTAGCGCGCTTCCGAGCAACCTACCGCTCGTTCCCGGACGCCTTCCGGGCGTGGGACGAGAGCCGCATCGCGACGCTGGTTCAGCAGGGCGAGAAGCGGCTGGTGCGGCAGATCATGTTCCTAACGGGTATATACTGGCACTGCATCACGCTGATCCAGAGCGAGGGGTTGGAGGAGGCATCGACCGAAGGCCGAGGAAACAGCGATGCGTCTTCTTCTTCTTCTTCTTCTTCTTCTAATGCTGCTATCAGAGGGACGCTCGAGGCAGCGTACGAGGCGATGAGAGCATTCTTTGTCATTCACTCGGTGCTGAAGGGAGAGGGCAGCGTGTGGTGGGCGTTTTGTCACCGCGCGTTTTCGGCAGCAGTACGTTGAAGCTCCCAGATAAAAAAATCTCGCATTGTTGCTTTGCTTTGCTAACTGTTGAACATCAAGATCATCGTCGCCAACCTGGTGAAACGACACGATGAGGAAGAGGCTTCGCGACAGCTGCAGTCGACCTCCACCAGCAGCTTAGGAACTGGAACCGACGCTGCTGCGGCTGCTGCTGCTGCTGCTGCGGCAGTGCCGCGTGGATCAAACGCACGACGATCAACAGCGATGGATCCCCTCTGGGAGCGCGCACGCGCGGATGTACTCCGAATGCTGGAGATCCTCAAGGGGCCAGCCCAACTGGGCGATGAAGGGGCGAAGACTCGCGTTGAGGTGCTAAGCAGTTATCTGGGATTGGGGAAGTAGCGCTTTCTCATGATCTCATCTATGGGCCATATATATGTATGCATGTTACGAGGTAATGAGTAATGATGATAACGAGGACTAAAAAATATTTATTTATTTATTTGCATTATTACTCGTTCACTCTGTCACATATCCTGTCCGGTCTTGATAAGCTTACTCCTGGAGAGAAGAATTTCTTCAAATCGAAATAAATAGTCCCTATGTATGTTCATACGTATGCACCGGACTTTGACGAGAGATTATTATGCTCTATCTCTCCCTTTCCATTTCATTTTACTAAAGTGCTTGCTCAGTAGAACTTGCCACTTTTTTTTTTGCTCACTCAGGTAGAAGATCACTGAGTATGAGAGAGTAACGTTGTTCCCCCTGTTTAATTAATAGCGCTTTTTGATTTTGATTGAGTGAGTCACAGTCGCTTCTTCGAACCATGGACGATATCCAGGCATGCGATAAGTTACTCCCGTAAGTAACTGCCTGAGACTCGGTACATACCTAGGCTGCCTGACTGCCTGCCTTGCCTGCCACGTGACACCCACGGCATATAAAATAAATCTAAGCCTTCCATCTCTCTGCTCTCTCAGATATCTCTTAGAGAAATCAAGTCACCTTCTTTCTTCATGTTCCTCACTCCCCTGGCCTCAAGAATTACTAACCTTCATGCATCACCAGATACATGTTGACAGCTGAGCTGATCTTCGCTGAGCCAGGTGCCGGTGCCGGCCTGTCTGTCAGCCATAACTTTCGTTGACAGTATGATGAATGACTTCAAGACTCGGAATGCTGCCTGCCTGCCTGATGAGAAGAGAATGTGGTCGTTGATGTCATTGACCCTTGCATTCGAACGAGATTCTGCTGAAAAAAAATCTTCCCATGGACTGAGTGCAACAGCAGTGATGAACTTTGCTCACTACCAGCGAAGAACACTGTGCTGTGGGGATGAACAGCCTCCATTCACATGCCGATTCAGCATCCCAGACTGATAATTAATTTCATTTTAAGAATCTTAATAGATGCTAACTCCTCTGATGCTACTGTGAATGGTTGTGCTGACCTGAGAAGGGTTGGAGATACTCGACATTCATCACTTCAACAGAGGGGATACTGTCAAGATTCTACAAGTGATCTTCTTTTTCCCCTTGATGACCAGGGTTTCTGAGAGACTATGCATGCGCATGATGACAGCTAATAGTATCTATCTATTACCTTCCGTATTGACTGAGATTTGTATGTACTTGGTCCTGTGCTTGACTCCTGACATGCTGTCGAGCCTGACTCACGCAATCCAACAGCCAGCAGCTCCATCTTATTCAAGTTATGGATCTCCGGCATCGACAACGCCTCAGCTTCTTGAACTCCATTGCCGGGCATATGTGTATGCTTTGAGAGATTCTGGATGATGATTGTGCCGTAGAACATTCAATCCAGAGTCGGAATGCTGGTAGAGTTCGCTATTTTCAAATTATTGGCAGATGTTGCTGACTCTTTGGCAGTTAGAGATTATGTCATTGCTCCATTCAACCATCGCTGAGCATCATACTGTGACTCTATCCTTGGCCGGGGACTCGGATAATAACAGGATAATCACTTGCCTTAATGATGAACCGGGACGTCATGAGCTTGATCCTCTTTTAGAGGCAAGACCAGTCCATTACTGAAAGGCACAAACAAAAGTCAGCCGAAGCTGAGCATCATAGGACCCTGTTGGTTTTTTCTCTTCAGCCGGAGCCTCAAAACGGGAGCCTAATCACTTGCCTTGATGATGCATTGGGGAACTGTGAACTTGATCCCTACTGAAAGGCATTACCAAAAGTCAGCCCTATTGGTTTTTTCTTCCGGCCGACGCCTCGCAACTGGAGATCTAACCACTTGCCTTGATGATGCATCTTGACGAGCCATGGCCTATTCAACGAAAGGAAATGACCGACTAGGGATGAAGTCCATTTACCGTGGAGGTTTCGCCGAACGAATTCCATCGTGGTCTGAAGACTGAGGTCGAGAAGAAACGAATCTGTTTGAACAATCGTGCTCACAAATACTGAAATAATCAGAAAAAAAAATGAGGAGATGAGATCGGTCGATGAAGACAAAGCAGAGGCCTGGGATTTATTATCATGAGGAAAACAAACCCTTTCGCGCCTTCCTTGATTCTATCAGAATACGAAAGGGGATGTTACGATGCTGCTACTACTACTTAGAGGCGCCCATCGACACCTTCCTGAGAATCGCCATCGTTCTAAAATTCTAAACGGCAAGCTGTCATTGCGCCCGATGGTATGAGGCAAGTGCAGCACACTCTGATGCAACTGGAAGTATTGCTACTACTGCCTAGAAAACGAAGGGGCTGCTCCCAACTAGTTGGAATGGACCTGCATATGTATATCAATCCCATAAATATGAAAACTCCATAGTTTGGAAATGGGCTCAGCTGCAATCATAGGGTGTTAACGAACATCACTCTAGGTACTGTACTAACGTGAGTCGAGAGACTGGACCACGCTTGTAACTTCCTTTTTTTTTTTTTTCATCGAGTCCCAAGACAGTGCTTTTCGCGTAGGTGGATTGTAGCAGGGGCATAGCATACGGAGTAGGAGTAAGGGGATCGTTCCATAGATATATATGTACTCCTTAGCTGTAGAGCTTGGTGTTCGTACATCTAAAATGTAAATAAATATCATAAGAGTTTCTACCGCGAGTATATACAGATAATAACTCAAGTTTACCTTCACATAGTAGTAGTGTCTTCTCAAGATACAGGAACAGCTCAATCAGCGTCATCAATATGACACTCTAGAAGATAAGCCCTAACTTGGGAATATTAGAGAAGGGGAAAAGAAAAAATCTACATCTAAACACTGCGAATACTCCTTTTAGAACTTTATTTAAGTCACTCAATAAGTACTCAATCCACAAGAGCATACATACATACATACAATCAGTATATATATGAAACAAAAGCGAGTTATTATATATACATATGTGATGGCGGGAGCATTAGGACCTTTAGTAAAAAACAAAAATGATTTGTTTTCATAATATCACCCACTTTGTGTAAATAAAGATCTACATAATTTTCTGGTGTATGTATGTACATAGCTCTTTCACTTGATCGATATAAATATTTATCTTTTCCCACGTATAGTCTACATGGCCTCTAGTTGATAACAACTTTCTACACATCACTTATAAGATCTATACTTCCAGGGTTACTTAGGGTTAGAAGATAACTTTCCATGTATATGCATCTATCTCATGGATAATGTCTATATATAATTATAGCTTCATGGAGATATCAGCATCATCAACAATAATCCCCATTTTGCTTCCTCCTCTGAAATTGCCACACAGGCGAGGAATAATAAACTTCACCAACTCTTTTTCTTGCGTCATGTTCTCTTTCGAGCAGTACAGTATCATCACTGCAAGGGCCCATGCTGCAGAATGCTCACTGAACAAGAGACTGAGCGCCCTCATTAAAGCGGATGTATAGAGTATATTTACAATAGTCTCTCTACGTGTATGCTGGCAACTTCTACCCATAGACAAACCGCCTCCAGTTCTCCGCCAGCTGCTTGACACCCTGCTCGAGCGTCCACCCTCGCACCTTGCAGACCGTGCGGGCCACCTCCTCGAGCAGAGCATCCATCTGCTCCCCGGCGCAGTGGAAATCGCTCTCGATGAGGATGCGGTCGTCCGGCAGCGCCCGGATCACCTCCGCCACCTTGTCGAACGGGTGGTAGGATGTGAAGTTGATGACGACTGAGAAGGAGAAGTAGACGTCCGAGGGTACTGTTTGGTGGAGCCACCGTTTCAGGGGTTCCAGGGGGCCGGTGTAGGAGTGCAGGCAGATGCGCGGTGGAAAGGGGAGAGGTGATGATTCTTTTGACTTTTGCTCGTCTTTCTCTTCTTCTTCTTCTGCTTGTCGAGCTGCTTCAGCGCGGCGACGTTTCCTCTCGCGTCGGGATGGCATCTCATGCCCGCGCCAGAGCTCCTGCAGCAGGTCAAACACGGCGCCGTGAGTCTGGACGCTGTGGATGGAGACCGGCCGGCGCAGCTCGCCCGCGAGCTGCAGCTGCGCCTTCAGCAGCGCCCTCTGATGGCTCATGGCCACGCGGTAGACGGACAGCGAGCGGCCTTCGCGCGCGCCAGGCGTAATGCTGGGGTCGCGTGCCTCGAGCTCGTGCGGCTGCCAGACATTGGGCAAGCGAAAGGCCTTGTCGAGCCCGATCTCGCCGACGAGAGCGTCCGGGTGCGCGAGCAGGCGGGCGCGCGTCTCGGCGAGCAGCGTCGACAGCGGCTTCGGGTCTGGCAACGCGAGGAAGAAAGCGTCGTCGTCGGCCGTCGACCCCGTGAGGACACTCCGGTAGTGAGCGATCTTGGACGGCGGAGTGTTGGTGGTGGTGGCAGGCGAGGAGAGATCATCGTAGATCTGATGCGCAAACCACGGATGCCAGCCGAAGCAGGGCACGACCCGCGCGGCGGCGGCAGCAACAGCAGCGTCTTGCTTCTGGTCTTGCACATCGTGCGATTGTGATTTCCTGCCCAGTTTGGACGCAACCTCCTCGACGAGATGCTGGTCTTCGCCGCGGGAGGCCATGATGGTGAGGGCGGCGGCCTTCATGTGCGGGATGGCGGCGATGGCCGACATGGTGTCGGTAGGATGGCAGTGCGCGTCAAAGACGCCCAGCTGCCAGGGGAATTCATCGCTGCTGGCGCTGCTGCTGGCCATGATGGATTGTCTGGTGCAGTCATGCCCTTCTTTTGTTATCGCCGTGATAAAGTGTGGGGTAGAATAGTAGATGTTGGTTTAGTCAGTTTCCCTATGACATAACTCAGCCGAACCGACATATTTTAATGGATCCACGGTAGAGAAACACCTGATAGAGTGAGGCTGTAACTCTAACAATCAACAGCATATATTTATTGCTCTGCTTGCATAAAGCAGTTCACCACATGTATTTGAAATTAAACCGCATTATATAGAGTGCATAATATCCATTGCACAACTGACAAATAGGCATGTCTGACCCTGGTCTGGTCACATGAGAGCAGCGTCCTGGCGTATATCATCCAACGACAGAAGATCTCATCAATTATTCATTCTGCTCAAAAAATGACTATTCATCCACAATGTCCTAATTTTATAGCTGCACCATGTTAACATCCATTATTTCCACCCTCTTCGTCCTCCCTCTCCTCCTTCTCTTCTCCATCCCGCTCGTCTTATCAGCCTGCCTTACGATAACCCTTGCCGCCATCACCCTGCTCGTGCGAGTGTCGATGGTCTACGTTGAGTTGGCTGGCGCGCTTCTCATGGATTTTTTCTCCTCCGTAAATGATGATTCCGCTTTTTACTTTTCGGAGGAAAATGCATGTACTCCCGGTGGTTCGCCTCAAGTCAGTTCTTCTTTTCTTCTTCTATCTATTTTCTAGAGGAACGATCAAATGACAGCAGCAGCAGCAGTATCATGAAAAGTTGGCATTGACGCCATCGCAAGAACTGTCTTCTTGGTCTTCGTCTTCGTTCTTCATCAACTTCATCAGCGACAACAGGAAAACTCCTCCCAACTCGATCAGCCCGGAGGGTAGTGGCATTGACAACGGCACCGGCATTGGCATTGGCATTGATGCTGACGACCAAACCTGGCTGTCTATCACCAAGCGTCGACGACACCGGCGATCCGTCACCACGTCGTCTCTCGTCTCTCATCTGTCGTCGACAGGACATGGGCCTCTCCAATCCTCTAGATCGATTTCAGCTAATAGTCTCGAGGCGTTTGTACAGTCTGGACGCCCACTGGCACTGTCCATGACACACTCTTATTCTGCAGGTAGCAGTAGCAGACCTCTTTTTGTCCAACGACAGAGAAGAAGAAGACGAAGCTGTTCGTCTGGTCCGACGTGAGGTGACCTAAATCATGTACAGTACAGTACATCTATCATGAAGATATGAAGATATCAACCTTGACATATTTATGTATATCATACAGATTGGACAAATTAATACTATCTACAGCAGAGCAGAAGATGACTTTAAAAGGTTACCCCTTTTGGCTTTTTGATAGGCAGAAATTGAACTGTGAAGAATGAAATCACTCATACACACATACATACGTACTAATATCTTGGTATTTAAACCAAACCATCTTGACAATAAACAAATAAATAAATAAATTCCTAGGCAGATACCTAGGTAGGTAAGTTATATATACGTCAGGTTAGGTCTGTATCTGTATATATGTTCTGTACAAATACGAAGCCAGACAAAATCGTCCACAATTCGTCATTAAATTAAATTAGATTAATTACAATAGTTGGGGAAAAAAAGTTGTATATCATCTGGACGTTTCTCCAGGCAAAAAAAAAGGAATGAAATAATTGGCTTGATGGGTATTTTGACCAAAAAGAGGAGTTTAGGACAAAGAAGAAAGACGAGACAAAACCAGCTCTACCTACATATGTAGGTAGGTATCTATTTAAATTGTCTATTTACTTGATCGAATTGAAATTGAAATGGAAAATGAAATGGTATCGATCAGATGTGATGAGATAAACTTGAGACATTGAAAAAACAGATCTGTCCGACAACCCCAAAAAAGATAGCAAGAAAGAATCAAAGAGAAAGAATGGGAGCACATATCAACGTAAGATAGCCATAATCCCGTAAAAAAAAATCCAAAATCAAGTAGCAAGGTGGTGACGACTACCGATTACTCTGCCTCTGCCTCTGCTTCTCCTCTCTCCGTCGCACATCCTCCATCTCCTCCAGGACTACCTCGTTGAACTCCTCCCACGCGTCCAGGAACAGGTGGTGGCCCGCTTTCTTGATGATGATCACCTTCGCCGAGCCGTTGTCCGCTTCGCGCTCCTCCGGACTGGCGTTGCGGAGGATACGGCGCTTCTCTTCTTCAATCTTCGCCTTGGCCGCGTAGCCTCCCCGCGCGTCCATCCAGTCGTGGTCGCCGTACATGAAGACGATGGGGATGCCGTTTTCCCGCTTCGGAGGCGCCGACGATGAAGATGATGACGTGGCAGAAGATGCTGAGCTGGAAAGAGAAGTGAAAGAATCTGACGATGAAGATGCCGCAGAATCTGCAGCTTCTGCTGACGACTGTCGGATGATCTGCCGTCCTACGCCGTGAATCCGGCGGATCAACGGGCTCCGTGCGTATGCCCCCGGAGCCAAGATGTAGGCCAGCGCATACTCTCCACTACCACGAAGTCGGAATATGGAGTACGAGTACTCGTGAAGAGCCTGGGCCTCGGCGGGAGGCAAATGCGAAAACCGTCGATGCGTCCAGCCAGATACCAGGCGCGGCCCCAGTGGTCCCGACCAACGGACCAGGGTGAACGGCGAAACATTGGCATCCCAGAGATAGGTGAACCATCGTGGAAGCTGTCTGCGAGGAACGGTCATTGTGCCGGAGATTTCGGGATCGCCTCTCTTGCTATTCCCGGCGATATCCTCTTGATCTTGGGTGAACTCGTTGGACAAGGACGACTCTGACGGCTCTGGCAGATCCTCGTTCGTTGCGTAGGGATTCTCAGGAATGCCCACCGGGGAGGCCAGGATGAGCTTGTTGAGGTGGCCTGGATATTTCAGAGCGTAGGCGACGGCCATGTATCCTCCCAGACTGTGGCCCATCAACGTGAAACGTTCGATTTTCCGCTTCACCCGCCACTCTTCGAGCGCATCGATAAACCAATCCTCCGCTTCTTTGACCGCTTCCAGGCGGTCCTTGGCCTTGATCTTGAACGGCGGACGGGTGCTACGGCCCATCCCCAGCATGTCGAGCGCGTACAGACGCCAGCCCTTGGCGCGAGACAGAGGCTCAAAGTTCTTGTAAAACATGCCCAGTCCAATCCCGTATCCATGCAGAATGACCAGATTATGCTCCGTCTTCTCGCCCACGCGCTCGACGGAGAACTCGTTCAAAGCCCGATCCTTGCCACTCAGCTCGACCATACGCGACCGCCAGAGTCGAGGCCCGTACGGGTCATTAACCGAATTGGCCGTCTCCTCGCCTTTCTGGCTGTGATCGACCGCCCGGAGACTGTCGGTGCCGCCATTGGAAGCATCCGGGCTGTCTGCTGTGTTTCCCGTCTGGCGCTGCGTGGGAGCCTGCTGGAGATAGGGCATGAAGGACAGGACCTTTTGTTCGGCTGCAGCAGCAGGGATTTTGGCCCACTGGTGGAAGACAGCCGTCAGCACTTGACGATACTGTTCTCATCTCAATTGCAGACTTTCACCTACCCATTGGCTGAACCCCTCCTTATAGCTTAGAGGAAACCATCCCGACGTAGAACTCGGTCGGACCGAGTAGGGCTCTTTGGCCTGCTTGCGCGGGCGCGCCTCTTCATCAGACTGGCTCAGGGTCTCGGACGTCATCGAGATAGGGTATTGCGGAGAGGACGAAGGAGATTCTGCCGAGGAATATGGCTGCCCGCGACGGATGGGCGACGGGACAGGCAGCGTGGCATCTATTGACCCCCAGGGTCGAGAGACGTGCAGCAGAGGAAGCGAACCAACGCGCCCTGAGTACAGCTTGGAGAGAGTAGGGGGAGTGACAGAGATGCTCTGCCACTCAGTCTGCACAGCCAGGAACCTGGGACCATATATGGAGCGGGGGGGCAGGGGGTGGCGTTGGGATTTGGCCGCGGCACGCAGACGGCGGAGGCAGCAGGCAGCAGAAACACGCGGACCAGCAATAGCGTCGTTTATTCTGCACAATGGTCTGGCTCAGCTAGCTTCACTTCTCCGGTGCCATTGGCATCGCACAGGCATCAGCTGGAGCGTGGCAGAGTGGCATTAGATGCGGACTTAACGGCGGACTTTGGCTGACCGCCTTGTCTGCTGCTTTCTCCACCCGACTCCGTGGAGGGAATCGGGATGCCAGCACTCTGTCCCTGGCCGCAAGTCTAGACTGAACAGCAAGACCACCTCCACGCAGCCTGTCCTTCGCGAAAGACAGCTCCGCTGCTCATGACCGGTGATGCCGTAGGCTTCTGGCCTCCGGTGGCCGCGAGATCGCTGCGTTGACAGCCTACGCTGATTCCGCTCATTCATCCATGCAGACCAGACCAGACCACGACCACGACGCATTCGCATCTGAAATATCCGGACTCTCATCGACATGACCTCCCGTCTGGATCAGCTCGTCAAAGGCGCCCCAGCTGTGGACGCCCAGGCGCCCGCTGAATCGCTTGCTCCGCTGCCCAAGTCCTACCTGCAGGGCTCGTCGGCCGCCTCCGAGTCGCGGCCATCGACTCCGGATCCTCTTTCGACCCTACCGTCGTCGCCGCCGCAGATCTATCTGAACCTGCTGATTCTGGAGTGCTCTCTGCGCGCCCAATATCTTGCGCTGCGCGAGCGTCGCCGCCAGAACACCTTCTTCCTCACGCTGCTGGCCCTGTGGATTGCCTACTTCTTCTACGCGCTGTTCCTGCGGCCGCGCGAAGATGGCCGCGGGGTGGGTGGCTCCGTATACTGGATGGTGGAGATGGGAGAGAAGGTCGCCCTCATGGGAGGCATCGTCACGGGCATTCTTGTCTGGGGCACAGGACAGTGGGAACGCGGAGTGCGCTGGCCACGGCGCTGGCTGACAGTCGCCAACCGCGGCCTCCGCGCGATGAACACCAAGATTGTGGTGATCCGGGGGCCTTGGTGGCAGGAGTTGCTGTCCTACCTGTCATTTATCTTCCCATGGCAGTCGTTATTTCATTCTCCGAACAATTATCACTACGTCGAGTTGTCTCCATCCGAGAGGCGGGCCAATCGGCAGCATCACTCGGTCTACGAGGATGACAGTGAAGCCGGCGTGATCGAAGAAGACCTGTCTCCGGGGGGAGACTATATCCGGTTGCTACTGCTGCCCAAGGCGTTTTCCGCGGAATTTCGGGAGAACTGGGACGAGTACCGCGCGGATTACTGGGAGAAGGAGAACGAGCGACGGGCGCAGCTCCGCAAGAAGATCTACGAGCGAGAACGCCAGTTGGCGCGACAGGAGGGAGGCTGGTTCTGGTGGCTGCCCTTCCGACGGTCCCGACGACGGAAGATCAGGCTGGGCGACAGTCACCACCAGGGCAGTTCTGGCAAGAACCAAGATGGCAAATCCCGTCGCAGCACGCGATCCAACTCGCACTCGCACCATTCACGAGCGTCTTCCTCCCGCGGTTCGACCCCCGTCGACGGCGGGAGCTTGGCTCCGCCGGATCAGCAGCAGGGCCATCAGCGGCGGAAGAAAGCGTCGAGGTCATCTACTTCGTCGAGAGGGCAGTCTCCGTTGACTGCTGCGCCCCAGGTGCGGGAGTCCACGCCGTCATCAGTCTCGTCTACTGCGTCTGATGATTCGTCTTCTCTTGGGGGGAATGAAAAGCGGGCGACGCCGGAGGCAACTACAATAGAAAGTACATGAGATGAACGATAGAAGTTTTTCATTTATTATTATTTTTTTTCTCTCTTTGAGTTTCAATATTGATCTGTTGTTTGCGAGTAGAGTAAAAAAAAAAGAAAAGAAAAAAAGAAAAGCAGAAAAAGCAGAAAAGAAGAAGGAAGGGGGCAAAAAAAAGACCACTTCGATGGTGTCTTAGAAGAACCCTGACCAGAAAAAAAAAGAAACTTGTCGAAAGCAGTGACAGAAAAAAGAAGCTCCTTCTTGTCTTTGGTATGTAGATATTGCCCAAATTCTCAGACCTGTGTGAGAGTGTGTCTGTACTGTAGTAGATGGAGAGGTGAGATTTGACCAAGAAGAGCTGGTACCAGGAAATATATATATTCGTTGTTCCCGTCCACTCTCTTCTGCTTATCGTTGTTGAGTCTCAATCGAATGATTAATTCAAGGGTTCGTACCTGCTGTATTTTCTATATACTATGTCATCGACCAGCCAGATGCTGAAAATAAAAATAAAAATAAAAATACAAATAAAAAAAAGAGTCTTATATTAGATGCGATGACCATTTCTTGCGTTGCAAGTACAGACATAATTCCATTGAAATTTGAATAGAGAGGCAGGCTCTGCAGCAATTAGTCAAAAAGGTCTTTTTTAAATCTTTTTACAGCGTTTCTTGACATTAGAATAAATTTTTTAAAAGTGTCTTGGTAGAGAGAAATACCATACCGTGGCATCCTGCATGACAAATTTGATCTGTGACTGGAGAGCCATGGTTGCTATTAATAATTTTGATTCCTTCAGCAAGATCGCTTACAGCAATCGATCAGAAGAACCCATCCTGCCAATGGTGCAGCTCTTCCAGCAGCGGCACAACAACATTATCTACTATAACCTGCCGAAACGCGGGTTCCTCGAGGTCCGCGTCAGGGTTTACAAATTCCTTCATGCAGAAAGTGACCGCGTCCTTGAAGGCAAACGACAGGTTCCCCTCCTCGCTTGATCCAGCGCTTGAGAGCCAGCAGATCAGTGGCCTCGTTGACCAGCGCATTAGGCCCGAGGTCTTCGGGCTGTCGGTGATTCTCGATGCTGTCGTCCAAGCGGATCTCGAGGAGGATCTTGGCAAGAGTAAGAAGGTTGACGCTGCTGCCATGCGTGGATGGTGTTTTGGAACGCCATATCGTGGCCGTAGGGTTTGTCGTCTGCTGGTAATTTTTCATCACATAGGGATAGCGTACATTGACATGGTGTTGTCCCTGCCTGCTAGCGGTTTTGAAAAACACGACATCATTCTTGCTCCAGAGGTCACCTAGCCAAGGGGTCTTATGGAGCTGTAAAAAAGATGATGCAAGAGTCACCGAGAGGATGTACCGTTCTTCGTTGGTCAACGGCGGCATCCGCTTCGAACGGGAGCAGCGTAGCAGGTCTGCAGAGATCTTCGATGACTTCCAGACCAGAAAGATTCGACGAGGGTGTTGAGGCTTCTGCCGGAGTCACCACGAATGAAAGCCGGCCAGTTTTGCTACACCACAGCCACGTCAGTCACTCACATTCACTATGAAGTAAGTGTAGGAGCAAAAAGAAACCGTTATACCTTTGCCAGACCTTCGTCGTCTCACGCACCTGTATTTCGGTGTCGTACCACTTCGTCGGCAGGGATGGACTATTGAAGGATATCCTGAAATTCGTGGATGCATCATCCTCTCTGACAGCTTTCTGTTTCTTCCGTTTTGGTGACCTCCTGCGATGCTCTATGAGCAGGCTGGCGTAATGAGAAGTGTGGGCAGTGCATCTCCACGCCTGAGACAAGCTGCGATGGAGATTGTCTGCGCACTCCTGGATTTGCTCGAGGGGCATCATCAGCGTCAGCTGCCGGCTGCTCTTGGTTGTTACGGGCGCCTCCTCTCCTCTTGCTTTGTCGATGAATTTGTCCAATCGCTGATTGCAGCCTTTTATGTCCTTTAGTGACCGTCCTATGTCCTTTCTCTTCATGGTAAACCTGATTCTCCTCCTAAACTCGTAGCGGGGAGGGCCTTGAGAAGGATTCGAGACAGGCTGATTAGCACAAATGATCGCCTGGAGACCATCACTGGATATGGCCTACTCATCAAGTGTGAATTCATGAGCGGTTCAACTTGTCTGGTCTTGGATATGCAACGTATGTACTGTACATACATTTTGCCGGTCAATGTCCAGGTGGTTCGACAGGGTCCTCATATGCTCCTGCATTTCCTGGATCGTGTAGACATACACCTTGTACGCCTTTCCCAGCTTTGCCTCGCGCAATGCTTTATAGAGTTCATCCTTCCATTTGAAGAAAATCCAAGCGCGGTCGTGATTGCCTTCGTAGTGCTCGAGCGCGGAGATAATTAAGGGTAGAGTTCCGAGCACCAAGCCTGCAACCTCAATACCAGACATTGTGGACTCGTCTGCTCTGCTGCCCATGAATGAATAGAGGAGAAACAAAGAGCAAAGAACACAGGGAGTCACCCACAAGGCTCAAGAGAGGCCAGAGCGGGGTTGATGTTGCGCGCTCAACCGCAGGAGTGAACCCCCCGTCCAGTCGTCGACGTGTAGTCTTGCTTCGACATAGTCTCCTTGAATGATCGATACCACCAAGCCTGACCACAGTGGATAGCTTCCTTGCAGCCTAAAAATTCTTTGTGCTCGTGCAAGTTCTCTCGTCCTGCTTTAATGGCGCAGATCGCCACAACTAGCCGGGAAATGTCTCCTGTTCTTCAGCCAGCTGTGTTCCGAGCTCAACACAAGACAAGAGATGTATTTGGAGGATATGCCACTGGTTTCTGTTTCAAGATCAGCATGGGCGCTTCAAAGTGTGGTGTGGGAACCTTGGAGCCTTGCAGATGGGGCACAGCTCACTGGACTTTCAGCTGCGAGAGTCTGGCATCATGCAGTCTAACGTAATCAAGCTGTTGCAGCATTTGCAATTCACGCTCTCAGAATGTACGTCCTAGATCGAGCTTGGATGGGGATCGATATTGTCGGGCAACTGACGACTGATGGCTACCAGGTATTGCGGTCGTGTCAGGAGCAAGACTTCCCTTCGAGCAGCAAGTCAGACCGGACAACGTGAGTGACGACGACCTAACAGATGAATCCGAAGATGAAGAGAAGCCGGGAGCAACGAAGGAGCTTTCGATGCGCCTGGAAAGCATTGGGGACATCATCAATAGCCTCTATAGACTCAGCTTCAAGATCCGAAACCCTGACCTCAGATTCAAGTCGCTGAAGCCGCGCCTATATCGAGAGGTCGATCCCGAAACCAATACGGATCTGTTTTCTCAATTCGAGATACACGATCAGCAGCATGTAATCGACCTCATTCTTGACCTCCGAAAGGATAGAGTGCCCCCTGAGGGGTTCAACGACTACATGGTGCCTCGTCTCGCGGCAGCCCTCACGCTCCGCCGAAGGTATTTCAAGTACTGGGAGAAACACTCCCAGAAGCTGGCAGCAGGTCTCCAGCTGGATGTCTCAAACCTTGTGTCCAGTCCAGCCGAATCGCTCAACAAAGTCGCTGTTGAGAGGGAGCAAAATCCCACCAGGCCTTCTCAGCTCGATGCCGAGAATAAAACTCTTCTATCAGGAACAGAAGCCTCAAAGTATAATTCAGCCCTAGATGAAATGACCGAAAAGGGAACAGTGGTGTCTTACGCCTCGACAGCCATTGATAGCGAAGGAGGAGTACTGGAGTTTCCGGCTCCTCCAGCAGAGGCAGTCGCTGGCAAGGATTTTCTCTGTCCTTTTTGCTTCGTCTTATGTCCCGCAAAGCGCGGCAAAGGGAAGGCTTGGAAGTAGGTCGATTCTCCTGCAACAGTGAACAGGGTGGCACTTAGTTGTGGACTAACATGGTGAAAGAGCACATGTATTACGTGACCTGCAGCCCTACATTTGCACCTACGAAAGCTGCCCGCAGCCAGATCAACTCTTCAATAGTCGACAGCTCTGGGTCGAGCATGAGAATATCTTTCATCGGCGTGTCTGGCGTTGCCATGAACATCCCGTCCTTCTCTACCACTCTCCTGAATCCCTGGTCGCTCACCTGCACCGAGAACACACTGACTCCATGACTGAGAGGCAGATTGAAGGCTTAGTCGACATCTGCGTAACCAGCCTTGTCGACGATCGCCCTGTCTGCCCGATCTGCCTTGCTACAGGTGGTTCTTTTGATGACGACAGCTTCGAGAACCACCTGGCACATCATCAGGAGCGGATTGCCTTGTTCGCGCTTCCTCGAAGCATTACAGTGGACGATGACTCGACCGATCAAAGTAAGAACTCATTACAAGTGCTAGGAGCTGGGTCGGAGTGTCTACAGGAGACCGAGCCATTTGACCTGACCATGGTTCAAGACCTTCGTTTTCTCTTCAATATTACTCCTGTCAAAATCAGAACAAACTTACCAGAAAGACGAGTACCTCCAGATAATCGCTGGATGCCTCCTTTGACGTACAACTGCTTCTCCCTCGACCACGAAAATAGTACTGGGTGGCACAGATGGACCGCCAATGGCATTGAATCACTGCAGAACCTTCCACCTGGCGTGGAAGCGGGATGTGACACATGCTCTATCTTCTTCGACTCTGAATGCGGTCGTTTCATTGTCACCAATGCCGACTGTTCCCTTAAGGATCTGAGCGATATTGCATGGAAGCGTAACCCCCTGTCAGTAGGTTGGAGCCGGGTCGGCTTTGATCATGCGTTGTTATCAAATAATCAGCAGCTATCCATCGTATCGTTTTACCCTTACGAGAGTTATAACCTAAGCGCTCGAGGTTCCCCGATTTGGATGCCTCAGTTAATTCCCCCTATATACGACAATCCACGTGCAGACAAGTATACTAGCCTTGCCGGGGAATCATCGATCTCGCTGGGATTTGCTGCATTCGCATGTGAGCCACTAAAAGCAGACATGCTCACGACAATTGAGAGAAGTTTCCGCCTTCCTTACTGGATTCCTTCTTCTTCCACCTGGCCTTCGACTAGTAAGTCATTACTGTTCTTCCTTTTCTCATCAATGGAAATATTTACCGGTGGCTAATAATAAGTCTTGTGCAGAATCTCTTCCTCGCTGTCACACGCAGGGGCTCATCGTGAAAATAGCACCAGGTCCGTCTTCGAGCATTGGACGAGTTGAGCTGACGGATTTCATGCATGGTAAATTTGGGCCATTGATCAAAGCCTGACGAAAGAGATGATGACGATGTTGTTGTTGTTGCTGTTGAATTCTGACACCTAGCGAATATAGAATAGCGACTGACGCGCTGACAAGGTCCCCTTCTCCGAAATGAGGTTGGATATCTAATCCGGAGATCATCAACTCATATTCTACAGTACATCTCTGCAAGAATATATATTTTATAAGAGCTGCCTTTCATCATCTGAAAACACAAAATGACGATTCACTTCACAAGGGGTCTAGGCGAGCAATTAGGCGTTTTGTTAACAGCCAAAGGGGTAATGAATACTTGGCGTTGAGGTGCTCTTTTTCTAGCATGTCAAGTGAGCTGAGAAAAAACTTGTGTTGAAAATTAGGTATTTTCGACACCATATAGTATAATTTACTAAGTGCTTTCAATTTGATGTGGTACTCTGCTCTGCTTGTACAGTATATCCTAAAGGCAGATTTTTTGGGATCGAGGCATAGATAGATGATCTTGATCGCCTCTGGTTTACCTCGCCGAAAGAAAGATCTTCCTTGGAAGTCGTCTAGAAAAGTTGCCAGCCCTTGATGCTCGTTCGCTAGAAGAGAAGAGAAGAGAAGCTGGATGAGGTATGGGTTGGTTGTCCTGGTGTTGCTGCTTCCATTTCGATATCCACAACGGAAGTAAAGGGATTGACTACTAGAGTCTTACAATAGATAGGGTTGCATTTGATTTGTCCCAATTCCATCAACTCATAAAATCCTGTTAGCTTCTAGTTTCTTGGATAGGTAGTGCCATTATTGTGTCTGCGCCAAACTCGGATAGGTGATCCGATCAGAGACACATTTTCTCAGCTCGAATGTGAGTACGTGTGGATTTTGACGCTGAAAATTACTGCTAGTAAGGCCAGTTTACAGCGTCATTTCCATACCTATTGCTCTGCAACGTCTTGCTGCTCCAAGGTTGGATCATCATCATGATGGAGACCTATCGCACTCTCAAAACCAAGAACTGCCATCCTTCTAAATTCATCATTGTCCGAATATAATCCTCCGACGAAATTCTGCAACCCCTCAATACGCTGCTTAATGGGATCTTTTATTTGACCAGTCCATTCTAAAATCTTGGTGATACCCAAGAAGAGCGGTTTGCCGAATCGTAGAGTGCTTGCGCCCAGTTTCACGCCCAACAAAGCAAGATTTGGGATAGTGAGGATTTTATGAATGAGATCGATGGCAAAGTTGTGGCAGTCGGATACATCAAGGATGTAGCGCCGTCGTTTGGCGATGATGTATTCGGCTGTTGACGCGTGAGGTTAGCTACGCTGTTTTGGGGGGAAGCAATATAAAACTTACCGATCTGATGAATCTGTCTAAAAGAGAAATGTGTCCTCCCCTGAAAAACTCGTTTGACCACATGGGGCATTTTTTTATAATTCATTCGGTCGATCAGGTCGTCATCCTCACCGGAGCGTGTCACTCGGAGTTGCGATCCATTTTCGTAATACTGCAATTCGTAGCGATACCAAAGACCTAACTGAGAAGATCAGACCTTGAAGAGGTGCGAAATATCTTGTCAGGCCTGATCTTGCTATTTCACAGACACACATAGTAAGTATAGATATGTATATACTTACCTCAACCGCCCAATGCTGAAAGATCAACAGCAAAGGATTCAACCCGGTTACAAAGCGCGACGGTGTGCCCATCCTTTCGATGGGTCGGGGTTTAGCTCTCGGTAAAGCAGACGAACTTCAAGCCCAGGAGGAAAGTTCCAGGGATACATAGGCGTGTACTGCTGGGGTGGCAGCATGGCTGACCAGGGCAATACGACCCTGTCGTAGTCTGGGGAGGGATTCAGGGAATAATCCCAGGGAACGTCATTATCGATCCCGAAGTCGACATCGTACCGAGTTTGGAAAGCTGGATGATTATATGATGAGCACTTTAGGAATAGGTCCCAATTTCCTGGAGTTGGATATCCTGTTGGGAATTGAGGAGGAAGGGAACCGAAATTTCTCTTCAGTGGCAGGGATTGATAAGGTGCATTTTGATAAGGAACAAAACCAGTTAGTCTGTAGATGGACCAAAATTCAGATACTGATACGGCGCTGCAGCAAACGACAGGCGGAAGGCAATTTGCAGGGGAAAGAAGGACGGGTTTGCTGATGGCGGAAGAGGCACTGGGAGGGGAGAGAATCGAAAAAACCACTGATATTGGCAGTCGCCGCAGTTGCACGATGGGGGGTCATTCTCGTCTGCACCAGCGTACGGAACATTCCACAAAACAAAGGCTTTCGGATCTCGAAGTGGAAACATGCCCGGTCCTGGAGAGGAGGACGTTGACTCGAAGTTCTGCGAGTGTTGACGCTCTTAGATAACAGAAGATGCTGAGACAGGTTGGGCGAAAGCATACCATCTTGGTGGTCTTGTCAGCTATTTTTGCAGGTGATTTTGATGTCCATACAAGCGCTCACATCAATCATGAAGAGGATCGCAAGCAAGGCATGAGTCATTGCTTAATCGAGAGAGATATATGTAGATATGGTCCGTTCAGTCTTTTCGTATCTGCCGAATCAAGTCGCATGCATTGCTGCCCAGCCGTAGTCGACAGCAACAGAGCAGACTAGAAAACGCAAAAGGGAAAAATGCCTGCTGAAGCAGCAAGCCATAAATGGCAAGCTTGGGATGATCGACAATAGATCGACAATAGGGCTGGCTGAAATGCAAGCAGAGTATCCGTGGCGTCGAATGAGATCCGAATAAAGAAAATCGATAGGATAGATGATAGGACTAGCTGGACCAGGATGAGGAAGGTAATCGATTGTCTATAGGAGATAATGATTGCAACTTACACAATCATTGCAAATGTTCCTTTCCAGCAATTGCGCCATGACGCGTATGGTCTTCAGGCGGGCATGCAGACCCCTCCTGTTCCATCTCCAGTGACCAGGACATGCATGGCTTCGGGTGGGCCTTGGGAGATGCATGCAGCTCCTGACAACCACCGTCGTGGATGTCTGGTTCTTGATCGTGGTGTTTGTGGCAGTCCAGCTCAAGAGGTTCTTGTCCACCAGCTCCAATTTTGCAGAAGTCTAGGTCGTCGTTTCCCTCGGCAACTGCGACTCCATCCTGAGGGACTCAAAGAGGGCAGCTTCGCCGTAATGTGTCGCTTCCTTGCCTGAGGCAGGTGGAAAGCCTGCAGCGTGGACACAATTGACAGTATTACGAGAGCAGCACAACCATTGATGCTTTTGGTCGTTCAAGCTGTTATAGCAGCCCTTCCTTCAATCCTGTACCCATTTTTCCAATCGCATTAAAATTTTGCTTTTCAAGTTCAATTCCGTCAATAGGTACAAAACATCTTTCCAATCACGGTAACTCTGACCTTCATTGCCCGATTTTTTCTGCCTAGAACAACGGCAACGAAATCGCGCGCTTGTATCCATTGAGCCAGAATCCTAAAGCTCTTCATTGTCTCTTTTAGTCGATCCGTTCACTTGCATGCATTTCCTGACGGCCTTCCATGGTTGCTTAAGAACAATCGTAGGGCTGCGAGATACACTCGGAGTACTCTCAGCAAATAGTAAAGTACACACAGCCTCTTTCGCAGCTGGTATAAAAAGCAAATTATCCAAGACAACACGTTGTTGGTTGGACCTCTGAGCTTTTGCTTTGCGATCCTTGTCTGAAGTTCCCAGTTGTCAGCAATTCCAGTTCGATCTTGAAGAGATATGGAGGTTCGGAAAGTACCTTTGGAAATCGAGCTTCTACTGCAGATTCGCAGAGTCTGGCTTTCAGTCTTCTAGCAAGATTCATGAGGTAAACCAGTTGTTGAGCCACCTCTCTCTGCAAGTGCATGATTGAAACTTCAAGTTGGTTGAGGTCCACCGACATCATCAGGGTAATGTTGCAAGGCGACATTGTGATGAGCGTGTTTAACAACGAATAATTGTCTGTTGATAGGATCTCTGAATTATGATTTATTACTGAATTGAAGAGAGGTCTACGACCTTTTATAATGCCTGTCTGAACGGCTTGTGAGGAGCAACTATGAGTGTGCCGTATAGAAATAGAAATCGACTCGCGAGTCGAATAGAAATCGGCTCGCACTGCGCCAAAAACGGCTCGCAGTTAGAACTGATGGTCTAGGCAAAGGACAACTTGCTGAATATAGGTTTGCTGCGGAGGAAAATTTTGTCATTTCTTCTTTGCCCTTTTTTCTTTGCGTTAGCATCTTCAACAGGTGCATCTTCAATAACCTTTCAGCTGAGATTGCTTCAATAGAGACCTCGTTGGAAGGGTCTGCTTCAACAGGGGCCTCTTCTGCAGGTAGCTAAAATGTATTCTGCTGCATGATTATTGGCTCCTATAGCTTCGCTGTTAGGTAGATAAGGTATCTTTCCCTTGTGGGAAACTCTTTTCTTCGTGCACTTTATCCAAGAGGATGGCCATGGTAGACATCAGTTCAAAACTTTCTATGCTGTATTAAAAAATATATAATGCGGCAGGTTTGGCAACTCGAGAAAATGACCGGATTGCGCAGACTTGTTTTATTTTTGAGTGTTGGGAGGGGTAAGATGCAGGTCTGAGCTGTCCAGCTTGTCCACAACCAATTATACCAAAGGACGGCTAAGACCCCTGTTGAAGCACGTCACATTCGCATACAAGGCTGACTCTTTGATCAATCTGCATATTGACCTTTCATTACCTACCTACGGTTGTGTATCTACAATGACAGCTCCTCGCTTCTTTCTAGCACTCAACACTTTTAGAAAAGAAAGAGAGAAAGAGAGGTTTGCGTCGGGCAAGGATTTCTGTTCTGCATGGCATCGCCCACAGTACCACTGGAAAAGAGAGCCTGTTATTGTCAACTTTATACAGGAATATAAACCTCAAACAACACAAAGATGCGGATGGGAGAAGTGACAATACCTTCGATGCTTTTAAAAAGAAAGTCGCCAGCCCAGAAGGGCTCTGAGAAGTCACTGAATTTATGGCAAGTCACCGAGCTGGGTCTCGCCCAGTTGATCGTGCTCGCATCGCAGACCTGGGCGCGTTCGACCTGTGTTACCGTACGACCTTTGAGGATGGCTTCTTCTCTTCCCTCTTACGCTTTCCCATGCCCCGGTAGGATTAATGTTCCCCGAGGAAAAAGTCCGAAATGTGGTTGCTGTCATGAGATTTCTTAGGCAAAATACAAAAATTCTGGTGCTGGAAGCGGTTTGGGCCCTTTCATTCTGATGGAATATATCGCGAATGCCTCCAACCTTACCACCCAGATGAGAGCTCCTGGATACAAAAGGGGTGACCGTCCAATCCTCAACGCGCACATTGAGGGCACCAAGCTCGAGTTTTTCTACAGTCAAGTCGCGGATATCCTGCTGGAACTCTCAAAGCCCTCATTAGACAAAATTGGTTCTTTGGCTGGCGATTCAACTTCTTGGTCGATCGATGACCGGCCATTGGCAATGAATATGAATGAGCTTGTCCAGCTTGGTAACTTCCCACGCAGCAAACTGCCATCCTCTACCTTTGACACTGCTTCATCTTATTATCAGATGTTGGCCGAGACTTATTTCACGCATCTATCAACACAAGGGAATGATGCTGTTGAATCTGAAAAAGACTACTGTTGTAAATATATAGCCAGACAGCCCTGTCTTGAAACATCCTTCAAGTTCCCAAAGTCCGAGAGGATGCTGCCATCTGCAGTGGAACTTTGACAGACGCACAGCGCCTCTCTGGACGGATGCCGGAGAGCTGGGAGAATGGAGACTTCTGGGTCAACTACGGCGCGCGGAAAAGTTGGGCATTCGAAATGAAATTTTATGGTGGCGGTGATCGCGAAGTCTTGAGGAGCGTACTGCCCTGCTTTGCAGTGAGAAGAGAATGATGCTGCTCAAAGACCAGGAGAAGGAGGAAATGAAAGATCTCACCTGGAGAAAATTAGAGGACAGGAAGCACCGGAAGTTGGATGACTGGGATGCTGCCTGAGTGGAAAGGTCAAGAGGGGATATTGTTATTCATCAACAGCTGCATCTTCTTACAGACAGATGAAGGATGAAGTCGATCTGAGATCTGGATTTGTCGAAGGGTGGACAAAGAACGAGTGGCCCACACCATCGGTCCAAAAAGTGGGTTATCGTTATGGCTGCATAGGAACAATGGCACAGGTGAATTGCCAGCTTGGAGCCTGTTTGGCATTGGGTGAGATCGGACACGAGGAGATCATATCAGGTGGAGTTACTCTGTACTTCCCATCACCGGGTGCCGGACCGACTGGCGGGATTTAAAGACGCATCCATATGTTTTGACAGTCCTAGTATGTGTTGCCTGCCGTATCCACCGTTGACTGGTTAATTTTCCTCACGATTTAATCAGACTCCAGACTCGACTGCTTTGGCGTGGCGATAATGACGATCATGCGCAAAGGCCACCGGCGGACCGGCTGATGGACCGTGGTGGGGCTGCGGGAGGAGTCGCAAAGTTTCGTCGGGCTATATCACAGAATAATCAACAAAATTCACGCAGAAAAGTTCATGTGAGACAATCAGATATCCTGGCTATTCGCACGTGCGAGATATCAGCTAACAACCATGATGGCCTGGCAGTGGGGTGTGTTCATTGATAGTCGACTTGATTCGAGCGATGAAACTGCGGGTACACCCAAACTAGGCTAATGATGCAGGCACGTACAGTTACAGTGTACATCATCAGGGCCACTGCAGTAATCTGATGAACTCTCAGATTTAAGGCACGAACTAAGCCTTGATCGTCAATCGCTTGGACCAATGCGGCATTCGCCGTCCAATCATCGAAGCCCGTCTTTGTCTCCTCCCTCCTGTCGACAGCCTACGCCGGTACCTGTCTTGGACGTGTCCACAAATTATCCAGATGGGGGCCGGTTCGCGAGGGACTGAAATTCTAACGTGCGTCTTTGTCCGCTAGACTCGGTGTTGCATTGGCAGGAAGCTTGTAGAAGTAGGTGGATAGTTAGGTCGGTAGGTGAATATCAGTAATACGTACTCCACCGTGATCATTGTTGTTATTGCCGACTGCAACACCACACAAACATAATATGGCTCGTCTCTGGCTGACAGCTCTCGATGGAACCAGATCCGCTGATTCCACAGAGCGCTTGGCTCCTCGCCCAAGCCAGCGTCGCCGCCGGCCATAAGACGCTGTGCCAATTCGCGTCCACCTTGCGTATCCCAGGCCGTCAGCAGAAGATGACCAAAAATAATGACATCCCACTCACAATTGGCCCTGGAAGAGATGGGGCATTGAGTAGTTATACCGGTTTCTTGTCCGCCTTCGAGCAGGAGCAGTCCCTGACGAGTGCGTTTGAGTCGTGGGAGGCAACCATGAGAGAGTTACCGTCTCTGCTGCGGCAGGGACGCGCTCACAAGGCGATATGTAATCTGCCCTCGCTATTGCCCGAGCTGGCCCGTCTCGAGGAGCGATACTTGTCTCGCGCCGCTATTGTCATCAGCTCACTTCTCCACAGTTTTGTCTATGAAATGCGGAACCTGGGCCATGATAGTTCCACGATCGATTTGCCAGACAATTTGATGGCAGCATGGGACTATGTCTCGTCGCAGCTCGGACGACCGCAGACGGTCCGGATGATCGCAGATGACATGCTGAACAACATTCGGCGACTTCCGGGCCCGTCCGTCTGTCTCTCAACGGAGTACTTCGACATGCAGGAGGAGCGCATGTCCGTCGGGCTGCAGGTCGAGATGGAAGAAGCATTTGCACCCGCTCTGGAGATGATGACCAACGTGCAGAAAAACATTCTTGCATGCGACGACTGCGCCATCATGAAGGAGCTCGGAGGCATCGCAGAGCGCATCATTGCATGCGCAGCCGCCTTCTGCTCGGTGTCATTCCGACATGGCCAGGACGGATTCGACCCCGTCTTCTGGGGTAAAACGTATCCAGAGATTGGGAGGCCGCTTCGCTCCGGCGGACTGACCAACAGCGGTGTCAATTCGCCCTTGTTCCACGCCCTGGATTCTTTCCTGGGCACGATCGACCCGACAGATGACCTTCACGAGCAGCAGATTGCCCGCCGTGTGCTGCTGCCGCATCCGATCCGGCGCTTCATCGAGGAGCTCGAAGATCCCCGATATAGCATTCGATCGTACGTCGAATGGAGCGGTTCACCTGCCGTCGCCGCTTCGTTCCATGCAGTGCTTCAGACCTACGCTTGGTTTCTTGAGAGACACCGGGTTAGGGCCATCAGCGCTATCAGTATCGCAATTGCATCGGGGCGGCCGCGGACTGCCGGGGGTGCTCAGCAGGACCGCCTGAAGATCCCTCTGGATGAAATGCTCAATCGCCAGATGCAGGGGGCGATTGAGAGGCGTCTCCGGGGTCTGCCACAGACGTTGACAGCGAAGGTAGTTTCTGTGGCGTTGGCAGGGAGGAAGGCAACGTCGCTGACGCTTCTTTTCCCTTGTCCCTTGCCCGTGGAGGCCGGCGACAGGATTCAGATCTGGCCACGAAGTAGAGTTGGTCCTTTGGAAATGGCTCAAGTCCAGCGGATTGTGGGCGAGAAGTTGGAAGCAGCCGATCTCGCTGCCTTGCAGGACGCGCTGGCGTCTCGTGACTTGCGGCCGCTGGTCACGATGGAACGTCGACCAGGCATCTCTGCCCAAGTCCTGCTCGACACACTGCCTGTCCTTCGCCCACGGCATTACACAGTGACCCAAGTCGAAGCAAACGTCGACGGCCTGGCACAACGCGTCGTGCTCACCGTCGCCCACTGTGAAGGCTTCTCGGCGGAATTTCTGCGACGAAGCGTGCCTGGTCAACTCCTTACCACAAGACTGATCCCAGAGCCGCGGTTTCGACTTCCAGCCGATGACAAGATACCATTATTGCTAATCGCACAGGGCGCTGGGGTGGGACCGTTTCTGGGATTTCTCCGCAAGCGAGCGTTGCGCAGCAATGGCAACGTGGGAGCTGTGACCCTCGTTCTCGGTGCAAGAGAACCAGAAGACGTTCCTTACCGGGAGGAATTGGCTGTCCTCTCGCAGCGACTGCCCTTGACAGTGCACCTGGCCCTGTCTCGGAGTGAAGGATGCACCATTCAGCGCGGCGAGGAGAGCCGATGGGACAGAGTAATGAAAGCCCCTGACATCCTGGTCAGCTTGGAAGCAGACATCAAGACACAATGCAAGGAAAAGGGGGCGCATATTTATGTCTGTGGCAGTGTTGGCTTCGGGTCGTCAGTTCGCTCCACCCTGCTCGGGATGGATGTGATCGATGAGAGCCGGTATCATGAAGATTGTTTCGGAGGCCACGCCCCAGTAGTCACGCGAAGAGAGGTGACGGTTGCAGAACTCGCCCGCCACAACAAGCCTGACAGCCTGTGGATGGCAATCGACGGAATTGTGTACGACCTGACCACTTTCGCTGAGAGCCACCCGGGAGGGTTGAAGACATTGATCGAGTCCGCCGGAACAGTGGCTGATCGTCGATTCTATCTGGTTCACTCGGGGGACTACAGCCAAGGGATCATCACGCAGATCGCTCAATTCGCGATAGGGCCGTTGCGTGAAGGGAATCTGTCTCCAAGCCGGATCCAGAAGCTGTCGCAGATCGTGCAAGCGCAGAATATCCTGTCCAACAATACGTCCTGTGCGCCGGGGCGCAAGATGCCGTTCTTCATCTACTGCGACAGTCTGCTCGTCTCTCGAAAGGACCTGGAGAGGATTGCAAGGAATGTGCAGGACAACACTGTCCCGTCGGGACTGTTCAACGAGCTGGAGAAACTCTTTACAGATCTCAGGACGGCCAGCTGGCAATTCCTAGCTAATGCTCTCGACACGCCATTGCCAGAAAGAGAGAACAAGGTGCTGTCTACATATTCGACGCATTGGGCAGAATTCGATGCACTGTTTGAAGAACTGAAAGATCTATGCTGTGACAATAGTAGCGACGATGATGAACATAATGATAATGACGAAAATTTTGTCACGAGATTCGACACGATATTACGAACAAATATTGCGAAAATGATGGAGTCTGTTAAAAACGGAATTCAAGCGTTAACGTGCGAGCCGTTAATGGGCGGACAGAATTGACCTATCGAAATTTGTATACCTTGCAGCTGCAGTCTGTATTCGACGAAAAGGAACTAGTATATTGTGACGCTTCAGGTGTCTCGCGGTAAACGTGCTTCCAGCGTGATGCCTATCAGATGAAATCTGGAGCTGCCGGTGCAGAATCAGGATCATCTTCAAGGCCACTTTCAAGAAGCAAGAGTCAAGAACCCTCCAGCAAGGATAGCAGCATCACAGCCAGGCAATGGAAGCGGAATAACAGCGAACAGAGAGTCACTACTTTACTCTCGCCCTCCTTCATCATCTTGTTGTTTCCCCGCGCAGTTCGAAAGCGACGTCAAAGTGATCCTCGTTAAGGCAATGGACAGCCTCGGAGATTCTGTTCTGTCATGAGGCCAGATCCCTAGGCTTGCTACCATTTTTCACGATACCAGAAATGTAGATACTGGTGCTCGTTTCCTTACGGGTCAGAATACTAGACATATGTTTTATTGCCAATCGATGGTTTATACACAAGAAACTACCGCTAGCTGACTCTTGACCGGCACATTCTCTTCCCTCCCCAGGCGCGGAAATCCAGTGACATGAACTCCTTTCCGAAACACCAGGCAGTGCGTCGACCCTCCAAAGTGGAACATGCCGATCTGGTCACCCTTCTTCACCCTCTGCCCCTTCGACACGGTAATGTCGCACGTCGACACTTCGGCCATGCCTACACCGACAAAGGCCACCAGCCCCACGGCCGGGTCGTCGGCTTCGATGAAGATCAGCGCCCGCGTCGCCGTCGCTGTGAGATAACCTTGCGAGGTCGTTTCGCCTCTGACGTCGATGCCGTGCGAATCTGGGTCTGGATCCCCCAGTCCTTCAAACAGCGGTTCCGAGTAGTACGTCCCGTCGACGACGTAGGCGTTGACCACCGTCCCACTGACGGGCGCGTGCCAGCGGTGGTAGCTCAACGCGCTGAGATAAGCCTGGTATACGGTGCCACCGACGAATTGCTCCGCCAGGGGATCGTGCGCTAGCATGTCGCGGATGGAGTAGGGCTGGCCTTTCATCCAGAACTGGTCCCGGGCTTTCACGTCCGTCGCGATATTGTACGGCTGCGACTCGCAAGCGTTGGCAATGACTCGAGGGTCATCCGGCGACGCAACAGGGCGCACGCCGTCGCGGAACGTCCGGGTGAAGAAGTGGTCCCAGGACCTGTAGCCGTGGTGCGGCGCGGCCGGGTCGCAGTCGAACAGCTGGTCGAAGGAGTAGGTAGTGACGCCGACGTTGGCGACGGCAGTCAGCTCGTGGACGCCGTGGGCGTTGAACCAGCCGCTGGCAGAGTCGTCCAGGACGGAGGCCGACTCGGGCGAGCAGAGGTATTCGCTCCAGGCGTTGAGCACCTTCTTGATCATGGCGTTGACGTCCGGGTCAAGGAAGGCGGCGAAGCCGCTGGGGGTGCCCATGGGCCAGTCGAGGATGGCACTGATGGGGACGCCGACGAGGCCGAGGCGGTTGGAGCGGTCATTCCACGAGGGGGCGCTGGTGAGGACACGGTTGAGGACCTGGAGGAGGTGCTCGTAGTCGCGGATCTGGGGGTGGCCGGTGGGCGAGTCGCGGTAGGGTTTCTTTTTCGGAATCTGCTGGAACATGGACTGGAAGAGCATGTAGACGCGGGTGTTTTTCTCGATCAGGTCCTTGAACTCCTGCAGCACGGGGTGCAGGGGCTTGTCGGGGTGGCCGTCAACCTCCGAGACGAGGCCTTTGAGCCAGTCTTTGTGCACGCGGTGGTCATCTGGGAGCCATCTGCCGACTCTACATAAGGTCAATTGAGGCAGATGCCAGGTAGCGGGTACTGTTATGCACCCACCTCTTAACGTGCTCCTGCTTGGGTATACTCTCGTGTTTCTTGGTCATTTGCCCGCCGTCTGTCTGGATTACCTGTTTTGGTATGGAGATGTATGTATTGACAAAGTCACGGTTGAAGTCCAGTCATGAATGAATTATTTTACACTTAAGAGTAATATCCCCATAGACATACATTACCCTCGACGAGAAATGCGTCCTGCATCATCACAGTGACGTTGTGTTGTGCCGTTGGTTGGTCGTTGGTTCAACCGGTCGGGTGAAAGCCATGGATATTATTAGCAGAAACAGAAAAACCCTAACTCAATCGTACAATCAGAAGCTAGTTACTAATTCCAGGAATAACCGCATACCGCATACATATAAAGTAAAATTAATAATCCTCGTCATAGAGTGAGCTACATACACTGTTGACAGTCAAGTAGTCAATGTTTGATCAGAAACTCCCAACGCCACCAGTATCATACGTATACCCTACCCATCGATGTCCCTCATTCTGTAGCAGTCTCGTCAGATAGACAGATACTCCGTAGACAGATAGACAGATAGATAGAAATGCTTGCTGCTTCCTTGCTTGCTCCGATCATCATCTAGATTCTGTACACAGTCTCGTCGTCTTCGAGGTACCTGCAACAAACAAGTCAGTTAGATAAGAATGACGGTGTGAAGAAGAATAGTAGCCATCCTTACATTAACTCATTTCTCTCGTTCATCGCCTTCAACGCTTGAATAGCCTCTGCCCGCTGGAAGACATGCGGCTCGCCCAGCGATGGGTTCGCCCGGATCGCCGTATTGACGGCTCCGATCAGCGTTTCGACATCGGCGCTGTCGTCGTTGACAAACAGGCGCGTGCCCATCAGCGGTCCCAGAGCCTGACGGAAGGTTGCCAGTCGCGCCGGCTGCAGTGGTGCTGCAGAGCTGGCCTGCGACTGCGTGGTGTTCTCGTCCGTCTGGGAATCGATCAGCTGTGACGCCGGTCGTGATGATGCCACCGACATCTGCGACTCGCTCTGCGTCTGGTTCCGCGTCGTCCGGCTCGACTGCGTGCGCTGCGCCCGGGAACTGGCGTCGTACAAGTCATCGCCGTCCTCCGACACGTCGTCCGTATCGGCAGCGCGATTCGCTGCCGCACGCGTCCGCAGAGTCCCGCCCCGTCTGCTCGACCGTGGTGTCGCAATAGATCCGTTCCGCGTCGTGGGCTGGTCGCTGTCATCGTCCGAGTCTGACTCACTCATCTCGTCGTCGTCGTCAG
>NW_013562930.1:0-32323 GCF_000968595.1 Rasamsonia emersonii CBS 393.64 | reverse complement strand
AAAAGAAAGAGAGAGAGAGAGAGAGAGAGAGAGATTCTAATCTTGTTCTTAGGGTAACTTCTTCCTCGTCTTCCACATCCTCACCACGTATCTGGGCTCGAAAGATCTCCTCGGGACGGTTGGTGTGGTCCTGGGGGTAGTCTTCGAATGGCTGTACCTGGCGACGCTCGTGACCTGCTTCGTTCTCTCCCTGGGTAACCGACCGCAAGGATCGAACAAGTTCTACATGACCATGGTGTATTTCTGGGTTTTCATCATGATATACTTGATGTTCGCAGCGGTCTTTGTGACGGTGAAATCGATCCAAAAGGAAATCGCGGACCACACTTTTACTTTTGGGGATCTGTTTAGTAACAAGCAGTTCTTCACGCTCATTGTGTCCCTGGCATCGACGTATGTGATGTGGCTTGTCGCGTCGCTGATCTTCTTCGACCCGTGGCACATGTTTACGAGCGTAAGCTTCTCCCCCTCCCCCCAATATCCCAAGCGTCGTTGGATGTTGCTGACGTTGAGCAGTTTATACAATACATCCTGCTGACTCCGACATACATCAACGTGCTGAACATTTATGCCTTTTGTAACACGCACGATATCACTTGGGGTACGAAAGGTGATGACAAGCCCGAGAAGCTGCCGTCAGCGAACATCAAGCCCGGCGGCAAAGTCGATGTGAACATCCCGCAGGACGACGGAGATCTCAACGCGCAGTACGAGGCGGAGCTGGCGAAATTCGCGACGAAGCCGCCCAAGGAAGTCAAGGTGGTCTCCGAGGCAGAGAAGCAGGAGGACTACTACAAGGGGTTCCGAAGCGCGGTCGTGCTGGTGTGGGTGTTCTGCAACTTCGCGCTGGGGGCGGTGGTCCTGAGCACGGCGGGATTGGAGAACTTCAACAGCGACAAGAACGTGACGGAGACGGAGAACGAGCGGGCCAACATCTACATGTCTGTGGTGCTGTGGAGTGTAGCAGGACTGTCACTCTTCAAGTTTCTTGGGGCGATGTGGTTTTTGGTTGTTAGAATGGTAGGCCGGCCATCAACCACGTCAAGGGTCTTACTAACTCGAATTGCAGTTCCGCGGCGTTTGATCATGCGGTTCCTTTTCCTCTGGCACGATTGTATGCGGTTTGCCACGACTTATGTTATATGTATATGTATTCGGATATGACTTGTGTCTGTCTGTTCAGCATGATGTATGCGATGTATGCGATGTATGGATGTATGCGGTGGGGGTACAGTACGATATTGATATGAATTGGACACGATACGATCGATGATGGTTTGATGATTCTTTTTTTTTTTCCCCTTTGCCCCATGCGAAATGAAATGACTAGCCAATGACCCCTCCACGATCAGATCAGATCAGATCAGCTCTGTCGAATTGATCTTTGTCCTACGCTACGCTTATGGTGTGTTATCTTCTCGTCTTTTTTCCTTTGTTGTTTTTTGTTTTACAGGAGGACCTCGGCGGTGGAAAAGCGTCAGTTTTGTTTGTCTGCTTGTTATTTATTCTGCTCATTGCTTATTAATTGATGAAATTGATGAAAATTTGATTTGATGTCCTGATAATAAATCAATAAATATGTCCTATCTTGTCCAATATATGAATAAATAAATGATTGACTATTGACTGATTGATTGATTGATTGACTGACTGCATGTGAGAAGAGTAGCTCGTTAGATAGATAGATAGATATATGACTATTTATTTTAACTGTTTGTTTCTGGCATGTAAGGAAATTAGCTAGCTAGGTAGATACCTACCTACCTACCTACTAAGGTAGGTACTGTACAGTACATAGGTATATATGAGAATGTAAGAGGATCCAGCCTCTCTCTAGCTTGCATCCATCCTGTCCTCTCTCATCATCATCATCATCATCTATCGATCTGGTACCTAGATCTAGAGATAATCAGAGCGAGCATCTGCGGCTCTAATCAATCTGTCTATCTATCTATCGAGACTAATCTATATCTATATACATGCTAGAATACGATAGATACCCCAGCAAGCAAGCAAAACCAAACCAAACAAACAAAAACAAAAAAAAAAGAACAAGGGTATAATTTCAACTCCATCACTCACCCACTCACCCACTCAGTAACTGATTGATTTAATGATTATTCTTCGACTCCACACACAACGCAATCCCCCCAAAACAAGAACCATCCCCACCCACGTCCGGCCCGAAATGACCTTGCGCTCAACATACCACTCGCCGAGGACAGTGAAAAGGAAAGCCATCGAGTTGGTGATGGGGACTGTGAGGGAGAGTTCTACAGAAACCCCCAATAATAATTAGTATTAATTATTTATTTTTTGGCGTGGTGATGGTGATGGGACGGGGTGGTTACCGTGCTTCCCAACCAAGAGGAAAAACCATACACTACCCGTCAGGTTCAGGACGAGGGGGATTGCGTAGCCCGGTGTGCGGAGGAGATTGATGACTGTCCAGAAGAGGGAGGTGAGTTTTGCGAGGAGGAAGGATTGCGATGGAGATGGAGATGGAGATTGCGAGGGACGCGCTGCGGGGGTTGTTGTATGCCTCCTTCCAACGCGTGCTCTTTCGTTGTTATTGTCATTGTCGTCGCCGCTGTCATCATCATCATCGCGGTAACTCTCGCCCGTCGACTGCATCTGCGTCTGCTGCTTTCTGGCAGCCTCCTCCTGCCTCGCATTAAACTCCACTGCTGCGCGACGGATAAACGGTGTCGTGAACCCCCATGCTAGACCGACGAGGATGAACGAGAGGACGTAGTTGAAGACGGGGGGTTGTTGGTCGGAGGGGGGAGTGCCGTCGGGGTCCATTGCATAAGAAGTAGCCACGGGATTGATTGCGGGAGTAGGTAGGTTGATCGATTTGACGAGAGGGGTCTCCTCTGCTGGCTGCTAAGTTGAGGATATGCGAATGAGCGAGTAATGCTGCATCAGTTGGGTCAATGTCAATGTTTGTATACAGTACGGGGTACAGCCTGGGGCTCGGCATACCTAAGGTTTAGCGGCGGGGCGGAGATGATTATCTGCGCGGGACGAATTAACCCCATTATGCAGTACAAACTCTCTGTACAGAGTACAGCGGTTACTTAACGTTTAATTTAATGAAAGAAGAAAAAAAGATTACAAGTTTTAAATTTCCAGCGATATAAGAGATTACATATATGCAAGAAGATATGACAAAAAAATATGTACATACATACAAAACAGATAGGGTACCAGCTCCACCAATCTCACACTAGCATGCTCCAGGTTACCAGAGGGTAATATGAACAACTAACTTCCAATCTTGTACACCTTTGTCTGAACTGCAAACAAGCTGGAAACAGTGCTCAATGCTCATCCTAGGTAAGGTTCTTAAGAGGTGAGATAAGCTGACAGGGGTAAGTAAAGAAATACAGCTAGCCACACAACCCTCTTGTGCAGCTCGCTGCATTTACTCAACATTCTTTCCGAAAAACCACCATGCAGAACAGCAAGTCGGCAAGGTCCCAAAATCCATGATTTTCAATGCGAGGTTTCTGAGTCATGTGATTTTCCTTTTTAGGCTAGTTGAGGAATTTGACCGCCTGCTGGATATAGTATTGGAAGTTACACCGCTATTACGGAGAAGGGGCATTCTGCTGGCAGAAAGGGCCTCGTTTTATTGGTGGACCACGTCGGTTTAATGGAGGTCAAAGACAGGATATTATTTCAAGAAAAGCGGATGAAAGGGGAGAGAAACAAGAAGGGTTATCATCGAATATACATATCTATTAGGGTCCATGTAATGTATGTACATACCTTCGCAGCAACTCCCCAATCTAGACAGTAGATAGATAGATTACCGCGGGAGCATCCATATGGTATTCAGCCAGCCACCTGGGTACATACACACAATGATTAGGTATTCGTGGAGAAAGAGGGCCAACTATCGAACTCTACATAGTCAAAAAAAAATACTATGTGCTGTACTACTACTCAGGGATGATGTCACAGTGGACTGCGATGCAGCTGCCACCCAATATGTACCCACAGTAGTCTGTACTGTACCAACCGATTGGAAAGTCTAAAATTTAAAGTCAAAAACAACCCATTTTTGTGTCTACGGACCCGCTAAATTAACTAGCTGAAAACGGCGACATTGCACTGCTTCCCTGATGGAGGGTATGGACAGTATGCTGGGTACAGACAGTCATGAAGTCATCGTCTCTCTCGTCCATACGATAATACATACGTAGGTAGGTGGATGTATTCCGTTCTTTTCATGGTACTGTATGTACAGTACATCCATAAGTGCTTATGGCAGCTTCTTCCCCGCTCCATGCTCAATATTAATACAAGATTAGATTCAACTCGAACAACGAACAAATCCACACGAATACTAATGAGAAAATAGAGTTGGATGGATAACTAGAGCAATACTCCTGGTACTGTACATGTAATTTAAGGTTATTGATGAATTTCTGTCTATCACTTAGATACCTAAGAAAGAATATAATAGCCAAACACTATACTATAAACCAACCAGAATTCCATACGATTAACAGTATTCACTGTACAGTAATAAGATATAAGGGGGAAGGTGGCACGTTCGGCGTCATAGTATTATTACTATTTGGTTTTATTATTATTGCACGATCTGCCGATTTAAGCTCAAGCCACTTTGCCTTGGTCTAAAACCACTAATAAACTATATCAGGATTTTGGGTCTTGTCTGTCTAAGATTAGTCTGGTATTCTTAATCTTTGTCTTTTGTCTTGTTTTTGAGTCATTTTTTTTTTAAAAAAAAGTATGGGTCTGCCGTCCCTTTCGGTATTGAGGCAAGGCATTTCTGCCCAAAAAGAAAGAAAGGAAAAACAAATATTTGAGATTGTCGTTGAGTAAACCAAAAAAAATGGAGGGAAGGTTCATTGTCGCTGGCGGATAGCAACATGCTACCTCATCGAAATTATTTCCCATTGAGTGGAATTGGCAGAAAATAAATGGGATTTTTATGTACAGTACACTGCCAGCATAGTCGGCCTTCTCGACCAGAATATTGATATAGATGGGTCGCCGTTTCCTTTGCTCACTCAAATTCGAACTAACGGGTCGTCAGCTGACCAGGCAAAGTTGGCTAGGTAGTTCAGGTACAGATTGTAGGCCACATCCTTGGAGATGTCGCTGTTAGCGAACAGAAAATTACAGAAAAAGACATTAACCTGTAT
This sequence comes from Rasamsonia emersonii CBS 393.64, assembly GCF_000968595.1. Lineage (NCBI taxonomy): Eukaryota > Fungi > Ascomycota > Eurotiomycetes > Eurotiales > Trichocomaceae > Rasamsonia > Rasamsonia emersonii. The sequence continues at coordinate 27,143 of NW_013562930.1, read as the reverse complement.
GTAATACTCGAGTGATCAATGTTCTTTTGGGAAAGAATTCTGAAAGTTGTGAACGTGTTATCAGTCACTTATCCAGTCCTGCCCAGTCGTAAGCCAGGTCTGTTTCGTAAGTCTTCTTCTTGAATATTGCGGTAGCACGCAATTGTGGCATCTATTTGGGCACAGTGAAAGGTCATATCGCAAGCCTAGTATCTACTGGCATGGGCTGCCGACCCTAGACCTAAGGCTTATCCCATGACACTGCAGGCAGAATGATTGGAACGTCCAGTGCAGGATGATCGTTCCGACAAATCGGATGAGGTCACCGCTGGCCCTAGGAAAAGCCCCCCCCCCCCCCCCCCCAAAAAAAAACCGGATTGGTTGATCAGTACCTGGCGACCTGGCCCAGTGATTCGAATTTGGTTGGTTAGGAGGTAGGTATGTGCTCGGGAGTAGGTAGGACTTCCGCGAACGTCGAGCCTGTTGCAGATGGTTGAGGTCGAGTCGGGATAAGACTGATGCGGGCAATATATAACCTTAGTCAGGGGTTATGGATGAGAGTTGTGGCTGAAGGAGATAGTAAGTAGATTGGGTACTTCCTATCGTCGATATACCTACCGTGTGGGAAAGAGGTTATTTCTACTCTGGAGTAAGCTAGAACGGCATGCTGCATACTTCCCCGGACCCTGTAACCCCAGAATTCTCGGCTGATCGAACATGTAGTGCACATAACTGTCCTACTTGGTCGTCAATCCTCATCGCATTCATAACTAGGTGACATCGCGTGTACTGTACATAGTAAGGACAAACAACAGTAGACAAAACGTATAACACAAAAAGCCTCCCACGGCTAATCTATAAGAATTATATAGAAGCAGACAAACCCCCCCCCTCCTATTCCAGCCATGTTTCCACAGCACCGCTGATGGCATTACTCAGCCACCGATCGGTCAACTTGGCATTTGCATCAAAGCCATGATTACCCGGTTGCATCGTCAAAACAAGTCTGTCACTCCCTTGCTGGTCCTTGAGGAGTTCCCTTGCCTTCGCAATGAATTTCTCGCTCCCCCTTGGCGGGACAAGATCATCTTCCGTGCCATGCATAATCACTATCCCACCCCGTGGCAACTTCGCCCCGGGAGCCTCTAACCTCCGTAGGAGGAAGAGGCGGTTGCGATGTGGTGAGTCTTCTGATCCGCGTTTGTATAACTCTTGGAATTTGCCCTCTTGAATAACCGCGCCGAACAAATCCATTCGTTTGGGCGGACTGGCACTGGAGACAACAGTGCCCGGTTTGATGCTATAGACATATTGGTCGACCATCGATTCCGACGAATCATCCTCGGTCAGGTGAAACATTGGGGTGCTGGATCCAACAGCGAAGGCTGGATCGTCGACATCGATTAAAGGATATGCAACGATTGTGGCTCGAACTTCATCAGGATGTGACAGCGCCAGAGAAAGACTGAGGAGACCACCCGCAGAGTCACCAGCAGTCAGGATCCGGCTGAGATCGAGTTCAAGAGGGCGGCGGGGCTGAGAGGCGAGAATGCGTGCGAGCTGCGAGGAATGCAGCCATGACCACAAATCCTCGACATCTTCCAGGGTATCCAAGCCGGTGGATTCGGGAAGGAGACGGTAGTTTGCAGAGACGATGATGGCGGAGTGTTTCTCGGCGAGTTGCAGAAGCCATTGCGGAAACCAATCGGGGAAGAGGGAGTCCCCGATTATCTGCGGTCTGTCAGCCATTTCGACTCGACTGTCGCGGTGCCTGGTAGGCGGCCACACTTACCAGTCCGCCGCCATGGAATCGGACTATCACAGGCCACTTGCCTGGGGCTAGCGAATTGGGAATTACAATGTCGGCGCGGATGTGATGGCGGCCCACCGTCTTGTAGTCGGCCTGGATGATGGAGAAATTGGTGAATTTGGCATGGAACTTGGATCCTGGGACAGCTGTTTAGAAACGACGGATTAATCCTCGTCTGACCACGTTTCTAGCAAGTACGACGCCCGTCTGAAGACAGGAATCAAGAACAGGCAGGAAATGGGAGGAAATCGCTATCAATTACCATGTGGTGTCAGCTTAAAGGCACGGGCAAGGTTGAATTTGCCGTGTACAGTCATAGATCGTGCAGTGGCCGATTGCACGGGATCAGGAGGTCAGTCGGTGGCAGCACGGAGGAAATCCGAAGTCCTGCACGGCGCTGCATATATATAGCGCACTCTGCTTGAACGTGGGTGTAGGCGTGTGTGCGCGCGCGAGAGCGTAAAGTCGGCTAGGCGCAGTTGCGGGGGAGTGTTTCGAGGTACTTATAAGGGATTTGTGTTCTGGAAGGCGAGCGTGCCCACCGACAGCGCCATGCCTAAAGTTATGCAACCTGGAGCGCCGGGCTCCTCCTGCCAGACGGTTCTTCGCGCGCGGCACGCACACTGGGACTAAATGCCCGCCGGGCCTGATGATAAGGCGGGAGGGGAGGACTTGGGACTGGCATTTTGGCAACCCTGGAAGCGTCCGTGGATCGAAGAAGTCAATTCCGGACAAGGTTAAATCAGGTGCCCAGGAGTTCGTGGCCGCGGGTGGAACTGGGAGCAGACTATCGCTTTTTTAGTTTTGTGTCGAGCAGAGGATTTCCAGAGACGGACGATGAACCTCGCCGGGATGGCGCGGCACTCGCTGCCGATCGACGCTGCATGGCGAGCGCCGGCAAATCAGGCCGCTTGCATGCATGCGCCAAGGCCCGCAGCCGGCCAATCGCCGCGCTGCAGAACTCCCGCAGAACACGCGAGGCTTCCATTGCTGGGCGAGCCTGCTCACGTCAGCAGCCCCTGCCCGTTTGGGATATACGTCTGCTCTGGAGAACACATGACTAAGGAGCTGTGCCTATCTAGCAAATTGAAGTACTGCTTGGACAGATCGATTTCTATACTGTGAGGCTCGTTAATCAGGTAATTTCTGATTGTCTTGTTTGCATGCATCTGGCTGGCCTGTCCAATCACTCCCTCAGCTCCTGGCATATAATCTCTCGACTCTCCCTCCTGTCAACAACCCGGGCTGCGATGGTGCAGCGGTTAAGTAGCCTAAGTCTCTTACACATCTAACATCCAGATGAACGGCCTGGGTTCGAATCCCTCCAATCCTTCGAATTATCTCACCTCCGCCCTCCCCTAATCTCCTAACACCAATTGTCTAGTAAAACCCCTGCCCGCCAAAGCATAGGCGGGGGTTTTCGTAGCACCTGCGGGCCCCGGGAGGGTGGACCCCTGGTGTGAGCTTTTTTACATGGCGCAGAAGTGTCCCAGACTGCTGGGTTGGGCGTTGTTTCCTTTTTGGGAATATATGAAGTTCCAAACGTGTTGGTATTTACGTTCGCTATCTTCCACATCTCCACGCAGGGACTTTCTTCTTCTTCTTCTTCTTCTTCTTTTGAACCTTCAAAGCAAAAATACTCTTCTTCCCTTGGCTTGTTCCAGGGACCTCTCTGATCCATGGGACCAACCCCCCGCCTGCGGGAGTTACCTCTGTTTACAGATCTGTACGCGGGGAACAATTATGTAAGCATCCCCAAACTTCACCCGTCCACGCTGTTTTGAATTTGAGAGCCAATCAGGGAATCTCAAAATGAATAACAGAGCTCAAATATTAACAAGCATCTAAGACCTCTCGCAGCATAGCTTCCTATTAATGGTCTGTTTCGGTTCGCAGCGACGCAGCCGAAAAAGTAGCCGGCCCCGCCCATGGAGTCACGGCTGTGAGGGGCGGAATCTTGGTGGAACTTGGTGGTTAATTTAATCGATCTTTTAGCTCCGCGCCGTCCTCATCCTGACACAACTAGCAGCGACAACCCCATCGACGATTTGGAAGCGGAGAGAACACCGCTGGTTCTTCTCGATCCGGTTTCTGGAAGCTGAATCGCAGATCCGGCCCCGATGCCCTCGGTAATTTTTTAGTGCGAGTTCGTTTCCCGCTGTACGACACTTGTTCGAACCTTCAGATCCGATTACGATCTTATCTCCACCCCGCTATGGCAATACAGACTTTCCGCGAAATCTCCGCCCGCAATCTCAGGGTCTTCAGAGAGCAGCCCTTCTCTGAGATCTCGGGTTCGCTGGGCGATCTGGGCACCTTCTTGCCCATCGCCATCGCCCTGACGGTCAATGGAACCATTTCTCTGTCCAGCACGCTGATCTTCTCCGGCGTGTTCAATATCCTTACAGGGCTTGTCTTTGGGATACCGCTCCCTGTGCAGCCGATGAAAGCGATTGCTGCCGTTGCGATCGCAAATTCCTTCAGCCCTGGCCAGATCGCTGCCGCCGGCCTCTTCGTGGCTGCTTGCATTTTCCTTTTCAGCATCACGGGTCTCTTGCGCTTGTTCACGAACGCCATTCCGATTCCTGTCATCAAGGGCATACAGGTTGGAGCGGGGTTGTCGCTCATTATCACTGCAGGGGGAAGGCTGATCTCCTCGCTTAGCTGGATAACCCCATCGTGGGCGGATAACCTTCTCTGGGCGATTGGGGCCTTTCTCTTTTTGTTGACCACGAATCATTACCGCAATGTGCCCTATGCGCTGATCGTTCTCGTCGTGGGACTTGTCTTCGCCGTTATTCTCACGGCGCAATCAGCGAACCTGCCAACGTTTAGACCGTGGGCTCCAATCCTGACAGTGCCAGACGGCGATGACTGGCTCGTTGGTGCTGCGCGGGCGGGCATTGGCCAACTGCCACTCACGACGTTGAATTCGGTTGTTGCAGTTGTCCATCTTGCAGGAGATCTGCTGCCGGACGTTTACACACCTTCCGTCACTTCCATAGGGCTGAGTGTCGCAGCCATGAATCTGCTGGGGTGCTGGTTCGGGGCGATGCCTGTGTGTCATGGCTCTGGCGGATTGGCGGCTCAATATCGGTTCGGGGCCCGTTCAGGCTCGAGTATCGTTTTCTTAGGTGTGCTGAAAGTGCTGATCGGGCTCTTTTCCGGAGAAACGTTAGTCGACCTGCTTAACCGGTTTCCGTTTGCACTTCTGGGGATCATGGTTATCGCTGCGGGGCTTGAACTGGCCAAGGTGGGAGAGAGCCTTAACACCGCAGGAGCCCGGGACCTTGGGAAGTGCCAGGTAGTTGGCGATTCTGAGCAGGAGACTTCAGCTGTCCTCAGCGAGGAGGAACGAAAGAAACGATGGACCGTCATGATGGTCACGGTCGGCCTGCTGGTGGGCTTCAAGAACGATGCCATCGGGTTCATAGGGGGCATGCTGTGCCACTGGAGCTATGAGCTCCCACCGGAGCTGCACCGGCTGCTGGAACGACGCCGTGAGGGGCGGATCAGGCTGCCTGGAGTAGCTAACTGATACAACCTCGTTTATTTCTCAACATTGCGGGGCAATTACAATGAGAAAGCAGGATCTATACGATGAAGAACACGATAAATGATTGCTTTTTACGAGGACGGAACATTCTTGCCGTAGCATTTTACATTATGCGGTTTCATATCTACATCAAGGTTGAACCATATATAGTTCTTGTTCTTCTTCTAAGTTTCTCTTTGAAGAACATACATGCATGTCAAAATCAATGAACTGATATCAACGCTTCGCGAGACGAAGCGAATAATGCATTCCGTCCTCCGCCCTTCACTGAATCACATCAACAACCACGCAAAGAGCGACCAACCAAAACCAATATGCAAAACCAAGTATGTACTGTACACCCTGCACAGTACCAAATGTATGTATGTACAGCACAAAAACTATATACAGCTGATCAACATCCACTGGTCAAGAAAAGCCCTGACTTCTGTCAGCAAAGCAAAAAAAAAAAACACAAACACGACGCAAAGAATCTCAAAAACAGTCAGCCATATCGTATCAGTTCAGTCAGCCTTGATCTATTCTGTTCAGTTCTGTTCAAGTTTAGCTCAAAAGTTCCAAAAAAACAATGTGAAGATCGAGGTAAAGCCCGTTTATACGCACTTTTTTGGGGTTTTCCTCTTCTCTCTCAGACGGTATCCAAGGTTTACTTTCTCTTTCGCTTTCGCTTTCTTACTTCTCATACGCGAGTCTCACATCCCCTTCATCACGATATCGCTTACCGGTGACAGGATCGACAGCGTCGACAACGTCGTCCGCCGTGGTATTCGTCCCCGTCGTGTCGGCCGTGGCATTGTAGTTGTAGTTGTAGTTATAGTCCTGCTCAGTCAGGTCGGCGATGCGCCTGGTGCCGCCGGCGGTGGTGCTACCGGGGCCGAGGAGCAATTCCTGACCCGTCCGGTCGTAGCGACGCTCCTCGATGACGGCCGGCTGGCCCAGGTCCTGGTGGGCGGTGCGCACGATGGTGTTGCCGGCAGGGTCGGTGTGCGAGGTGGTGGTGTAGCGGTGACCGGAGGTTTGGGTTCCGTTTGTCGTGCTCGTCGCAGAACTGTAGTAGTAGGAGGAGCTGGTGTAGGAGTCGGGCATGGTGGCCGGTGCTGTTCTGGGTGAAGACGCTGAAGACTCGGGGGACGTTGGCGGCGGTGCTGCTGTGGCCGGTGGTTGCGGGATTCACGATGCTGGCAGGTGATGAAATGGTCAAGTTCTTGGTATGTCAATGCAAGTAGCGTGTATGCACATATACCTGGCAGGTATATTATAGATTTTTACTTTCGCTGCGGAATTCGTCTTCAAGACAATCGAGGCCCCAAAACGCGCATTTATATCCTCTCTCGTGGCGACGCAACCCCAACAGTCTGACATCACAGCTTTCCTATCACGGCAATCACGAGTCGCGCATGGCGAACGTGTGCAAGTCGAAATTAGCCTCCCAGGACGGGACGAACCTACTACGGCCGATCTTAACCATGGCATGGCATGACACGAGCCGGAGCCCCCGACCCAGCTCGAGTCGGTCTTTTGTTCCGCACCACCCGCCTTGATGGTGGCATTTCAGACTCTTGTGGAGAGGCACATCGTGTCCATGGATAGCGGTCCCAGCGCTTATCGAGCGAATGGTGTTCTGCTGTTCAAGCTCAAGCTGTCGCCACCACCGCCGTCAATCGCCGTCGTCGTCACCGCAGAAGATGGGCAGCTTTGCGGACTGTCCTCGTCCCAGTGTGGAGGAGACTTTTTCTTCCTGTGGTTGTCATTCTCCACAGAAATGATACTGGTAGCTGGAGAGGATGTAAGTACAGCACTATATTCATGCAGTGGACATGGATGGTGTCACGATACGAATCGAGATCAGCAATGGTGATCAGAGGTAAGATCTTTAGTGGTAAGAGTAGCAGATTGGAAATGATATAATGAGCACATTATTGCGAACGTCTATATGAGTCAGACTCGTCCAATATACTTCATGCGGCGGATGTATATATACAGTTAGGTACAGAAATTACCGTACGGCTTATCGAGACGACAGAATTGCACTGGTCATGAAACACAGATTCTCCAATTTATAGCCCAAATTCTCTAAAAATTTTACAATGCATTTTTTTTTCTGGATAAATATTTTCATGATTCCAGTTCAATTGTTGCGAACTGGATCGTCTGTATTCCTATGTATTGCGTACCGTACCGTACCGTCTCGGCTATATGCTAGCCGACTCATCCGGAGGGTACAGTAATATGTGCATACAATCATAGCTTATCGACACGCCACTCATCTTTCCCAATTCTTGAATTTTACAAATGCCCAATGTTCAATTGGTCTTTTCTTTGGTCTGAAAAAAAAATGAGCACGAAATCACCCAGTCGCCCTGTCCGGACGCGCGCGAAAAGAGCATGCACCACTTGCCATGCCCGTCGCGTCCGCTGTAACGTCGTCGAGACGCAGCCCTGCGACAACTGCAGGGTGTCGGGGGCTCGATGTGAGATTGGTATTTCTAGAAGGGGAAAGTATGTCTTTGTTCTACCTAAAAGGAAGATAATTTCTAGTAACTGTGTATATATTTTTTTTAATTTTGATATGGGTGATGCTGATGTCACCTAAGGTATCCTCGCTACATCATTAACCCCCATCCAAACGGGGTGACTGCTCAGCGCTCTAGCGAGAAGGGCTTCGAAACATCCTCTTTAGCCTCTGATGTTGCTAGCCGTTCTGTCTCTGGATGTGATAGTTTGCGCTCTCGTGAGACTACGATCGATCAGAAAGATGCACTCCCTCATGAGAGCAATCATGGAGGAGGTGTCTCTAACACGGCACCTGTACCTTCTCCTGCATGCCCTCATCAGGTGAAAGGAGAGATGGATCGAACCGTCTTTTTCGGCGAATCGAGTCCCTTGACCTGCGTGGTGGACGAAGGACGCAAGTCCCCCGAAGCAGGCGTCGGAGGCCAACTGAGCAAATTCCGGTGGCAATACCCCATTCCCGAAGTGGTCTGTCGCCGGTCTGGCAGTTTTTCGTTGTTTGCCAGTCGCAGAGCAAGAAGAGTCGAGCAGCTCATGCGCGAAGGAGCGTTTGATTTCCCTGACCCTCCGGTGTGCGAGATGCTTCTGCAGGCGTATTTCGAGTGGTTCCACCCGTGCTTTCCGATTGTCGACCGTGTCGAAATTAGCGAGTCCTGTCACAAAAAGACTATATCGCCTTTACTGCTCCAGTCGATGCTGTTCATCGGTGCGAGTCTCTGTCGTGACGAGGCTTTGCGCGACGCAGGCTTTCATGATCGCTACGAGACTAAGTTCCTTTTTTACGACCGCGCGAAAGACATTTTCGACGCAGATTGTGAAACAGACTCGTTGTCGAAACTGCAGGCCTTGTTCTTGTTGAGTTTCTGGCGTAGCACTCCGAGTCATGAAAAAGATACCCGGTATTGGCTTGGGGCTGCCATCAGTCTTGCCCAGACGGGTGGTATGCATATGCTGTAAGTGTATGCTCACTGGATCAGCAAAGAATATCAGATTCACAGGCCTCAGATCGAAGCTGTCGCTTTTGAGTCCCAAGGAAAGAAGAGTGAGGAAGAGAATATGGTGGTCACTCTACGTACGGCATTCATGCACCCTTGTCAGAAGCTTGCACTGTTGACAGACTTTCAGATCCGGGATCAACAAGTTGCAGCCGCTTTTGGATTACCCGCGCGAATCCGAGACGAAGACTGCGACATTCCGATGCTCGAAGAGTCCGACTTCGAGGAGGAGGGACCGGTTGGGAACCCTGCTATATTCGGGACACCGAAGGTTGAGCACGCACTATACATGATCCAGATGACTCGACTGGCTAGGCTGCGTATGAACACTCTCCCGTATTTGGAATGGTCACTCGCTGAGACGATACAGTTCGAGAAGTCGTGTGGACCGCGTACTTGCCTGGAAAGCTGCGGGCAGAACAAGCCGAACGAGACCGACTTCGACAGCGTCTTATGCAATGGGAGGCAGAATTACCGCCGGAATTAAAGCTCCAAGATGCGACCGAACGCGGGACGATGTATTTTGCGGGAATGCTGCATATGGCGTATAAGTAAGTAACTACTTGGTCTTCTTTTTCGTAATATTGACTGACTCTGTCAGTAACCTTTATATACTCCTCTACCGTCCATCATACCTCGACCCCTCAGACGAACTGAAGAGAAAGGAAGGAAAAACTGCTCTCCAAGCGGCATGCCAAAGCACAAGGATTATAGAAGACATGCTGTCACAAAACCTAGTCCAGCACGGGCTGCTGCACCTGTGAGTACTGTCACCCTGCCAAGGGAAAGAAGGAGTCAGCTAACAAGACTGAAGAATCACGCACATTTTCTCTGCACTCTGCATTCATACGATTCATTTCTGCCGCTCGGAGGGCACGGAGAGGAAGCTGGCCGAGCACCGGGCCAAGCTATGTCTTCTCGGGCTGAAAGAATTGCAAAAGTCGTGGGACCTCAATTACTGGGTGTTGGAGATCTTCTTCCATTGCTTGGATGAGAGCACGGCAGAATACCTGCAGTTATCGGAAGAAAAGAGCCCGAAGCGAGGATCGACGCCGACGAAGCAGTCCGCTCGTAGCACCCAGAGTATTCCTGATCTCAGCAACGGCAACAGCAACAGCAACAGCACTCCCAGTTCAGCGGAACTATCGACAGAGCACGACGTCGCGGGACCCGGCCCGCAGCCATGTGAGGAACAGTCCCAGCCCCAGCCCCAGCACCAGCAGCAGATATGGTCCGAGAACGGGCCGCAGCAGCCCTTCACACCTTCCAACAACGAAATAGGAGATATGCCAATTGACCTATGCGAACCGTTCCTCTTCGAAGAGGAATTTGTGCGGAATTTCGGGTCCTGCGCGCCGCGGCTGGATTCATTGAACTCGTTGAATCTGGACTTTTTGTACCGGTTTTTGTAGATTAGCTCTTGCTGTGATTCTCCCCCCTTTTTTTCTCCCCTATTGAATACTATTCTATGGGATATGGCTGGATTTGGCAATGTTCTGTTTCTGCTCTCCTTGGGGCTCATACAGTCATCTATTTGTACTGTGCTGTATGTACATATATGTATTCCCAAAGAAAAAGGGCGCGTGCATGGTAGATAGCTTCAATCCAATATACTCTTCCCCGGTGGAAGAATGGAAAGAAGTCAAAAGTTGAATCGAGTCAATGACATTGAAATTTCATGTACATACATATAGCATACGTGCATACATGACATGATTAATATCAGTAGATATATCAGTATCCCTGTCCATACAAATCAGCGCAATGATAAGCGTCAGACGAGATTGGACAAAGCTTATCGATAAGCAGCAGTGTCCCCTCCGTTCGGCCAGCTCCGGCCAACCCCGCACTGCGAAGTAGCATTTCATTATCTTGCCTCGCGTGACACATTATTCTCGACAACCATACCCTCCGCGCAGCCCATGTTCATATAATTGAATGCAAGAAGGCATCTATCTGAGTCTAGTCTAAGAATTTCAAAGCGCAACTTCCTGAAGTGACCTACCTGCGAGGACAAAAAGAAATGGCTCCATCCGCCGTGGAACCTGCAACTTCTGCTACAACAAGTCAGTCGGAGCCTTCGGGCCTAACGAAGGAACAGCTCGACTTCTTCAATGAAAACGGCTACCTCGTGATCCGGGGCTTCCTCAGCGCCGACGAAGTCCAGTCGCTGCTGACAACGACGCACGACCTCCTCGACAACTTCCCGCTGGAGAGCCACCCACTCACGCGATTCACGACGGGCGACGACGTCGACAGCGACAAGAACGGGAAACACGTCGGCGACGAGTACTTCCTTTCGTCGGGGGACAAGGTGCATTTCTTCTTTGAGCCGGAGGCCGTGGCGCCGCCAGACGACAAACAGCAGCGACCCCGACTGCTGAAGCCCAAGCAGCAAGCCATCAACAAGATCGGGCATGCGCTGCATGCGAAATCCCCGCCTTTCCAGCGCGTGACGCTGTCGCGCCGCAACGCCGCCATCGCCGCCTCGCTGGGTTTCCGCGATCCGCGCTGTCTGCAGAGCATGGTCATCTGCAAGCAGCCGGGGATCGGGGGCGCGGTGCCGCCGCACCGGGACTCGGAGTTTCTGTACACCAGCCCGCCGTCGGCGGTGGGATGGTGGATTGCGCTTCAGGATGCCGGGGCTGGGAACGCCTCGCTGGGCATGTGGAAGGGGAGTCATCGCGGGAGGAAAGGAGGACACATCCGCCGGCGGTTTGTGCGCGCAGAGGAAGGGGGCACAAAGTTTGTGGAGAATGACGGGCCCGGGTTACCACGAGGGATGGAGGAAGAAGAAGAGCCTGAAAGAGAAAACAATAATACTGGCGTGGAAGAAGGCACTGACTTCGAGATCCTCGACGTCAAAGCGGGCGACCTGGTCCTCATCCACGGCAACGTCCTCCACAAGAGCGAGAAGAACACCAGCAACAAGAGCCGGTTCGCCTACACGTTCCATGTCATCGAGGGCGCGGAGGGATGGACATACGACGAGCGGAACTGGCTGCAGCCTCCGCCGGAGGGGTTTTCGAGGCTGAATGATGCGGTTGCATGATTTGCAGTAGTTGAAGATACACACGTGCTGTATTGTAGCAGTTGTGCTTTGTATTTATTACTGGAGGCGATGTGCATATATTGATCGGTAGGGATTTAATCCAAACTGGTTTGTGGATTATATATACACAGCATGATGACAGACACGTATTATGAAATTCTTTCTTTTTTTTTTCAGATTCTACATTTACACTTCCATTACATTACATTCACATACACACGCTCCTCTGTTCATCCATCCATCCATCCAGCTTTTTTTATAACAGTCGCCCAAGTCGTAGTCCTATGACGGACATCTGAAACAACAAATACAAAAAAAACCAGCACGCCGTATCTTACTCAATGCCACGCCACAAAACTCCCAGCTCCTGGTAGATGTATGTAGAAGGGTATCCAGAACATTTCGTACCCAAATATGCAATCTTTTTTTTTGTTTTCGATGACAAAGACGTCCAACATTTCGACGGCATTGGCACTCTTTCCAATTGCTCTGACCTGACCTTTCATCGGCAGGCTTCTTCAGTCCGCAAATGGACTGACTGACCGGCTTTCTTTCTTCTGTAGTGGCCGAAGGTCAGTGTCGACTGCACCTTGGCGCTGGCACAACCGGCAAAGGGCTCTTTGCCTCTGCCTCTGGTCATGCTCTATTAATAAATAACTCGCGCTGACTCTGACGTTTGGAACGTCCAAGCTTGGCCAGCTTTTGTTTGATTCCTCCCAGCTGCTACCCTGTTACGACACCTTCAGCATCTCGAGCATCCCCTTCGTCTGCCACGCCTGCTGCGCCCGCTCGACTTCCTCGCGCACCCGTCGGTGGAGCTTCTCGACCTGGCTGTCGATCTGCGCAGACTGGCCCAGATTGCCAGAGTAGATATCCAACACGTTCATCGCGATCTCAACACATAGCGTCACCAGGCGAGGCTCTGTGATGTGCTTGTACACCCACCGCAGGACGGGTTGCAGCGTCACCTCGTCGCGGCCCTTGAGCGCCGCGCGAAGGGCGGAGCGATGTCTCAGCGCCGTGAACAGGGTCAGCTGTGCCGTCTTGTCCGTCGTCGACAGCACCTGGTCGAGTGCTGCCGCGTACCGACCCTTGCGCAGGTCGTGCTCCCAGCTCTGTTCCTTCTTTCGTTTCTTCCTATCTTGGCCCTCGATTATGATATCCACGCCTTCGCCGATAAAGTCACGACCTCGCAGCCGCTTCTCCCATCCCTTGCCGCGCAGTTTTGCCTTCTTTGCGACTTTCTTGTCGTATTCCTCGATCTTGCCTTCCAGCAGAGCCTGCATTTCCTTCTGTCGCTCCCGCTCTCGAACCTTCTCCTGTCCAGAGAGTCGGGTCTTGATGGACAGCAGACCGGACTGCATACCAACCGCAATGTGTTTATCCTCCCTGTCGGGACCCGATGTGATGACGCGCAGAGACAAAATCGGAGATGGGTATTTGGAGCCGGCCACCACGTTCCATCCTGTCGTCTCGAACACCTTCATATGCCCGTCCAGCGCACCACTCACCACTCGATCGCCGTGAGACGCAAGAGACAGTACGGTGACGGTCTTCTGGTGGCTCTTGATCAAGTGCAACGGCTTCCCAGCCACTACATCCAGGACAGCGATCTGATTATCCGCCGAGGCGAGGACGGTGGTGCCTGACGGCATGGGCAACACGCATTCGAGCGGCGCACCCATCTTGAAAATCATAGCCGCGCGCCCCTCAACTCTTGGATCCCACAGTCGAACCGTCCGATCGTAGCTTCCCGAGACAATCATGCCGCCTGATGCCATCGAACCGGGCATGAATGCTCCGCTTCGCACGTAGTCCGTGTGGCCGTGGAACGTCCTTGAGCTGTGTTCACTAGGGAGATCCCAGAGCCTGACCGTCTGATCATCACTGGCACTGAAGAGCGTCGTCGGATCGCTGGGAGAAAATTTCGACACCCACACGGGCTGCTTGTGATCCTTCCACGTCTTCAAGATGGCGCGAGAACTGACATCGAAGACCTGAATGGTACCGGTATCATCACCGACAGTGATGATGCGGCCGTCCGGTCGCACATCGGTCCCGCGCGCCGTGTCATCGAATCGCGTAATCGTCCTGAGGAGTTTTCGTGTGCGGATCGAGTATATCTGCACTCGGGCGCCGGTCGTCACCGTGAAGACATCCGGCGGCTGGGCGGCGGAGGGGAAGGCAGAGAGGGACGACGGCGCGGATGGCTGGGTAATGAGATTGATGGGGTTATTTGAGGGCGAGGAGATCAGCAGAGGAGTCTTGAACGTCCTCCAGTACAGCTGCTCCGGCGTCAGACGGGCGGAGGGCAGCTGCGGGAGCTTGACTTGGGGAAGAGGGAGCACTGGCGCCGCCATTGTGACTGATGTGCAATAACTAAAAAGAAAAAAAAGAACGAAAAATAAGTTATTGCAGTAAGCAGCCCATTGCACGCAACGTTTCTCGTGCGCGGGCAGTGATGATTTTCGTTGCGGAGATTTCGATATTTGCTCCCCGGCCAAGAAAAAAAAAAGTTGATCGGTCAAGGCGGAGAGCATCGATGTCGATACCGCTAAGTGTAATTTTGGTAATCCCGGTACGACATCACACTACCACTGACCAGTCAGATACGAAAGCAGGATGAAATATTGTAAGATCTGGAATAATACTGTTCTTGTCTCACATGAGGCGGAAACAGGCCTTCTGAAGAATTACTCCGTATGTGTATACAACAGGCTTTTCGATCATCAGAAATTCCGCTGAAATATAGACGCTGCACATTCCTCTGCACACAAGATTTCCCTCCTTCACAACCCATACACAAAGATATACTTCTTGTCGGCATAACGCTTCGAGCTTCTCCGCTCGTCGTCCAGCTGCTGCTCGTTCCAGCCCTGGATCTTGCGAGCCTTGCGACGATTGACGGCGCGCAGCACGAAGCGATACGACAGGAACCCCGCCATGGAAAAGATCGTCAGTCCCAAGGTGACGTAGAAGGGCAGGAGAAACCGCGGTGCGTATTGCGCTCGGAAAAGCTGTGCGCCGATGACTCCCGCCAGGTTTCCGCACCCATTCACCCCGATTACGAAGGATCGCTTGCCCGGCTCTAGGAAGGATAGAATTTGTTAGTTTTTGATGACCATAAGAATGTTAAATTCATTGCTCACCCGGAGTGTTGCCACTCAACCACGCAACGACAAGAGGCGCGGAAGTGTAGCTTCCTAACAGCAAGATACACAATCCAGCATACTTGGCGCCATTGTGCTGTACGGTGACTAGAACGACTAATCCAACAAGACAGATGAGCAGCCCAACGACTATATGGTAGCCCCTCTCCTTGCTTTTCATGTTGTTAGCCTCTATAACTGCGTGAATTCTCATCTTGATTGGAGCAGAACTTACTGACGATCGGAGCTCATTGCAAAGAGATACAGACCCATCGCCCCACATACGTAAGGAGGAACAGACATCTGTGTGTTCCCGTCAGTTTCACAGTTCGACTCGAAGAAGTGCTAGGAGTTTCCATACCAGATTGGCGTTGATAGAGGTGTATCCCAGCCCCTTAACGACCAGAGGAAGGAAGACCGAGAAATCCTGTGCCGAGACAGACGCACAAATATTGAAGATCAAGGCGTACCACAGTTTCCAGTCTTTCACCATCTCTTCGATATCTCTCTTTGAAAGACGCTCTGAGATCTTCTCCATGCCATCTTTGCCTAAGCTGTGGCGCACGTATCGGGCATTGTCGCTTTGCATCCTTGCAACGGCGAACTCTCTCTGGCGTCTGTTGAGAAACAAAGCCGATCCAGGGCCCGTGGGTAACCAGAACCAGGCGATGATGCCCGCGATACAGGTAGCAGAACCTTCGATCACGAATAGGTACTACCAACTGTAGAGACTGCCACGGATGTGAAAGATGCCGTACGCTGGGGATCGAAGTTAGTTAGAGTCTTCATACACGTCGAAGTTCAAAAAAAAAATCTTTTCTTTTTTTCTCCTTTTGTAAAAACTTACCCAGAGCACCAGAAAAAGCCCCAGCAATAGCATAGTTACCGTAGAACAACGCCAAGCGAAACCCAAGGTCAAAGCGAGTATAGAACGTCGACAAGTAAAAACAAACCGTAGGGAAGAAGCCCGCTTCGAAAAGTCCGATCAGGAGTCTCACTGTGATCAAGGCAGCTACAAATACCGACTTCAATTAGTTATCTTAAGTCAAAACCGAAGAAGAAGTACAAGTCGACGGATTTACCTCGTCCCTTAATAAATGCATGAGCGATCATAAAGACACCCCAACATATCTTTTGAAAGCAGGATAAGTTAGCACAGCTCCAAGCACTACATATGCGACCTTTTGGCCGTCGTAAAAAAAAATTGACAGAGAGAGAGAGTACCATCAGAATTGGTATCCAATGCCTAGCACCAATTTGACGTCCCACAGCAGTCGATATAGGCTGGAAGAGCACAAAAGTAATGAAAAAGAGAGACACTGCAAGATTGAGATCATCCGGAGTTGCTCCAATATTCCTTGTGAAGCCTGACATCCTCAATCAGTATCGCATAAGAAAAACAAGCCCTCCAACGTTTATAATAAGGAGACGATTTCATCCTCACCTTGAGTCTCTGCGTTTCCAACATTTCCTCTATCCAACCCGCTGAAAAGATACAAGAATGACAGGAACGGGAGCATGACGATGTCCAGTTTGCGGTTCAACGCTCGATTATATCGTTTTTCTTCTTCCTCGTTTGAGAGTTCATCAGGGGTATCACTGCTTGGCGCTCCATTATTATTATTGTGTGACGATGTGGATCCATTGTCGTCACTGGTGTTCTCTTGATGTGTTGTTGTCGTAGTAATAGTAGCTGCAGTTTGAGTATTTCCCTGTGCGTCTGTGGGGGAGCGCACCTTGTCAGGATACTCTTGTTGGAACGCCATTGAATCTGTACTGTACAATAGTAGAATAACCCTGTTGATTGCAAATCCCACCGGTTACGGATCCCAAAAAGATTCCAAAGGCGATAAAGATCAAAGATGCAACACTGTGATATCAAGATATATCAAAACAGAGACCGTTACTGGGTCCTATACATCGTGTATGCATCGAGAAACAAAAACGCAATGACGCTTCCAAAAGATAACCAATTGGAATTTATATGATCAGGAACAATTCCCCAAAAAGTCGTTGAGGCCGGTAATAATATCTCGTGACAATTCAACAATTGATGGATCCTAAGTCATAGAAATCAATCAGAGTCCAATGCTTTCTTTGATTGATCGTATCACAATGTGTTCGGGTTGAACCAAGCCAGAGCCAGGAGGCAGTGGAGAATCTCCACATTGCATACTTCCACTGAGTTATATAGCACGAATTGACCAGCAGAAAGACTGACAGACAGAAAATTGGACTGCGGCTGAACCTCGCTCGAGTCATGGAGACAGGAAAAATGGGCGTTCTCCTCCCATCTTGTTCCCCGTGATGGCTGCTGCTTGGTTCCCCACAGACAGACCAAGGCCGCGACCCCCAGCCACGTGCAAGCCAACCCTGTACTGTAACTGCATGACAAGAGCTGAGGCTGGCTGAAGATAATCGAGGTTCTTGTCATACGAAAGGCGCGATAGTAATATAATCTTTCTTTTTTTCTTACTTGGAATGTGACAGGAAGACGTCATAGGTAGCTTTGCATATATCAAATGAAGCTTAGCATGCACGTTTCAGCTGCGGTTTCCACGTGGAATGCAGCCATAACCTTGTCCTGGAGTTCATAGGGAGTCCGGAGTCGCGGGTGCCTGGAAAAAAGCCCTGTCCTCGTATTCGGGCAACCTAGTTCGTATTTTGTAAAGCTTAGTTCCACGCAGACTGACAAGGGGCCAAAAATTTCTGATATAGTCACGTATTGTATCTGACTATTTGCAATAGATTATTAATACGTGTAAATTGTCAGCCGCAGAGTAGGGCGGTGCATTACGATATAGGGAAATGCTTGTCTGACAGCTTTTTCTGAATTCAAGCATGACAGTCTCTAAGAGTCCAGGTGGATATGTCTAATGAAAGTCGCGCGTAGCCTGCCACGCTGAACTGCGGTTTGGGTCCTCAGTGGAGACCGTGATTTCTGGCAGGAACGAAGTCGACAATTCGACGGCAGAGAGGACTCTACTGCAGGTGATTCGCACCTGTTCATCTCGGTCGTACTTCGAATCTCCCGAATCCCGAGAATCTGGGGGGCGAGAGGACATAAAAGTGAGGCGTCGCAGCCGTTCGACGACGGGGTAAAGTTCCGCAATCATCTTCGCACAGTCCAAAGAGCATTCGTTCTCACTCTGGCCCGGGTTTTTCAGATCTTGTAGCAGCATCTCGATGAGTCGAGCATCTTCTATCCGAGCATGCTGCGGCAAGAGAAGGGCAAGCGCCAGAACGGTGGCAGCGCTGAATGAGTAGTGATAGCGTAGTGTCAACATCATGGCGGCAAGACGTGATTCCATTAGACCGCTTATTAATTCCGCATTGCGTCGGGCCGCATCAACACATGTAGCGACCAAGGAGTCGGGAAATTGCAATCGCTGGCTGTGCGTTGCATCAACAAAATAGTATTTCAGTCTCGTCTTGACGGCAAGAAATAGCAGTGGACGGGTACACAAAAGGACGAGCTGCAATACCTTGTCAGCGTTGCGTCAAAACAAAAAGTTGAATAATTGATTTACCTGGTTATATATCAAATGGAGAATTATCTTGTTGCGATTTTCAGCCGACGGAGCCATGGTCAGTCGAACTGTGGACGGTAGAGAATTGAGCCACTCTGACAACTTTTGCAAACAATCATTGATATGACAGACGATCGTGGCCAGTGATTGCCTCCGTGAAAAAGCTCCGTATATCTTAGACGAGATGTCGCCCATAATAAATGCCAGTTCTACATGAGCTCTCAGACCGTCGGGGGGCGGAAGATCGTTGGCATCCTGTGTGATGTGTTAGGTTGGGGGGGGGGGGGGGGAACCCTGCCAGATGATCACTGTATGAGGGTCTACGCGGAAACTGACCTGTCCAACAGGCCTCTCAGGGAGACCGAGGATCAGGGCCTCGTTTGTTATACTCGATGGCCTTCCGGTGAGACAGCTGAGCCAGCTAGACAAATTTCTTGTCAATAAGGGGCGGATATGACGCAGGCATCCGACAACCTCACCGGTCGAGAATGAACATATTCCAGAACTCTCTCTTCTGTTTCTCGTTCGCCACCCATCCCTCATGTAATCCATGAGTCATGGCAATTCTCATGGCAGCGCATATGTATATGTACGCCGTATCCCTGCGGCCACTGCCCAGGAGGTAGTAACTCATAAACGTCAATGCCTGCATGTCAGTCAGTGTGGACTCAGCCAATGGGTTTCCGAGCAGCCGTCTCGCTCGAGTGAAGAAAGTCTCCCCGGGGTTGTGTTCGCCCCGTTGTGCTGGGAAGCAGTCAAACTGGCAAGCCAGCGCCAGAGTCGCGTTGAGCAGGCATAAGCCCTTTGTCGGGTCTCCCCCTCGAGGCCGGCGCAGCGTGCTGGAGGATATCTCTCAGGTCACCCCAGTAATAAATGCCACCACAGCCAAATGGGTCATTCCTGTCTTCTGTATAACCCCAGAACGCCCCCAACAAACCCGCGATTTCCTCAAATGGCGGCAGCTCCAAGGGGTTAATTTCATTCAATTCGATCGGCCGCGAATCATACGTGTGAATGCGGCCCAGGAAAGACGTAAAGGATTTCTCTGTTTCCCCCAATGGGGATGGAGAGCTTCCAAGAGCTGGAAGCACCATGGCGACAAGTGCACGGAGCTGGTCAATGAAGACGCCTCCAGCGGAGGCCCCGTGGAACCTCGCATAGGTGTCAGAATATCTGAGGATGCGACCCTTTGGCAGGTCCTGGGGGTCACGTTCCTCGTCTTGCTCATCAGCTGACTGGGAGACTGCCTCGCTCCATTTCCGAATGAGAGCCTCTCTTTGAGATTGCGATGGCACGATCTCCTCGAGACAACGCCTGAGAATGGCGCATTCTCTCTTCAAAGCCTCGAGTTCATCCTTCGAGACATATACCCGCTCGGTCACCTCGGGGTAAATACACTCTCTGGAGTTGCGAGCGCAGGCCTTGCAAGGCCGTTCTCCTGTACACTTGATGCGTCGCACATTACATGGATTGCAGCTGGTCTGGATTGAGCAAAAGGAAATGATGTTGAGTGCCTGAGGGAAACTTACGCGCACGCCACGCGCTGACGATTCGCAGGGGAAACTTTATGCCTTCGCCTGTTCGGAGGCAACCGTTGATGAGGCTTATCCGGTTGCGATCTTACGCCCGTGCACACCGTCCGACCCGGAGTCTGCGGCGACGACGATTCCGTCATCTTGGAAACAAGAGACGCATTTTGCAAGATTATGACGCATAGCAGTTGAATCCGTCGCTAGAAATATAGAAGGTGGCTGAGCAATGTGGCCTGGTGGCCGAGTTGGGCTACATCGATCGATCGTGAATGTAATTCGTGAGGGCCCCGAAATCGCGGCATTACGGCAGACTATTTGGACCACTCCGCCACACTTGGTCTTTCCCTAGCCTTGCTCCGTAGTTGCACTCGGAGTTGGGGGCTAATACATACCACGCTCAACAAGGAGATGATGTTCCATCAGTTTCAGTGATGCCTAGCCTACACGGTACTACCCCTATTATATAAGCCAAGCAGTGAGAACGGCAAAATGGAAAGGACAGTGATGAGGGCACAAACAACCCAAATACGACATATCCTCTTGCCAATGTCGATCTCGTGGCTATGGCATGTCTCTAGGGAAGCTCTCATTAAGGTTGTGGCTAGGACATGGATCCTGCTTCCTATACGATAGCTTGTTTGATGGGCGTCCTGGTGAGGATCGATTTCAGCCACAGTTGGATAAAGTTGCGTTGCTTCGTGATGTTCACTTGACCTAGGTTGACGCCGTGACTGACTTCCACATGCCATTAAAGAGGGAGAGGGGGAGAGAGAGAGAGATAAAGATGGAAGAAGAAATCTATAAATAGATTTGCAACGTCAGACTTATGAATGTTACTGATTACATCTAGGAACTTATAGGACTGGTACAGTAGGTACCCACGTACTGTACTGTACATATGTAAGTGTGCCTAATCTCATCAATAGTCGCGCCCACCGAATGGCGTTGTGCTTTACAAGTCGATAGATAGATGGTGATTGTATGTCGAATGTGCAGGTAGTTCATTAGCTTTATCTAGATTCCTCCTTCACTAGCCAATCTAGTATGTATACGTATAGCACACGTTATACGTATATCGAAACAAGATGGGATAGAGATTTCTATACCTATATTTTATCAAATAAAATCTAGAGAATGTAGTTAATCTCTTGTATTTGTACTAAAATATGAATTTTGGCTCAATGGTTCAAATAGGCCGCCATGGCACAGAATCCGTCATATGCCAAAAATTGAGGTAATTGTAATTGTATGAGTTATACGACTACTCCGTACAACTTAACGGGTCCCTCCTGTCATCGGAAGGCGGTCTATAAATGGAACAAGTGCTGAACCCCGTCGCTTACGAATCCCACTATGTGTCCATGATTTCCTGCAAAAGGTCTTGGAAGATATCTAATTATGGTGAAGATACAGCGCAAAGCTCGTGTACGGAGTAAATTGACTAAAGCTACAGAACTCGACAAGAAGTGGAGTGCATTCGACTGATTAATGGCGAACGCGTGTCTGGTCAACGTCGAATAGGTCTGCAGGGCTCGGAATGGTGTACTCCATATCGCATATAGGACACGCTCAGATACAGGATTCTCCATAAAGAAGACATGTATACGAGCAGGCAGCCGTTTCCTGTCGAGTCTTAGCCAGCTCACACAGCGAATCAGGCCGGTGCATGCGGAGGACGGACAGCTATCACTTACAACGTACACTGCACCCTGCATTGGAAACAGGTTTATATCCCCCTAAATGAGGCGAGTGCTGCCCAAAGTCCTGCAACCTCCACAGCGCACAAATGTGGTTCTGCCGGATTCGAGACCAGCCTGCAAAAGTGGTCTCGTCGCTACAGAGCTTGAAGAGTAGAATTGGGCGCGTCTACGGAGTCCTCCGTGCTGCGGACGCGTTGCCGGGCGCGCGCCACAGACGATGATGTCAAAGGAAAGAGCGAGTTCGCGCACAACGGCCTCGGAATGCGCGCTAAATCACGTGACACCGACGGGGCCCCACCGGCGCGTCGGACGTGTGGCTGGGGGAGTTCTAGGCCAATCCGCAACGCCCTGCCAGCCGCCGCTATTTTGGCGATTTGCTCTGTTTCGGGCCTCGATCGGCATTGCAGCCCAAGCGGGCCACTCACGTTGCTGGACGCCGCGGGCTCCTCCGCGATCTGGGCAGATGCCGCCGATCGGCCAATCCGCAGCGAGGCTGGGGGCCTGCCAAGCCCCAGCCCACTGTCACCAGACAGCTGCCGACCAGCCACACGCCGCCTTTGCCCAGCCCCTCGCCCGATTCAGTCAAACCAAAACAGCTCCCCACTGCCCATGCAGAATAACAGGCATTGAAGCTCCAACTTCTCCTCTTCATGCACTCGTTCGACAGAATCAATCTCTCTTGCAGACCGACACTTGTTCCTTCTGTGCTCCTCCGCTGCAAGATGCTCGATCGAGTCAATTGCTCTTGATTCTGTACCTTCGTTCTTGAGCGGTGGACGGCATCTTTCGGATGCCATTCTCTGATATCAGTTCATCATCTCAATTGCTGCGGATGCGTAGCACAGTCGAAACCCATCAACTTTCTGTATTCTCCCTCTGAGAGTCTTGTATACTCTCTCCTATCCTACAATGGCGTCCAAGGGTATCAAGTTACCGCCCCATGGGCATACGGCTGGTATCTATGCGGACATGTCGGTCGACGGTCCTGCGATTGGCACTTTGGTTGCTGTGATTGACCGTGCTAAGAACTTGCCCAACCGCAAGACCCTGGGCAAGCAGAATCCTTACTGTGCTGCCCGCTTGGGCAAAGAAGCGAAGAAGACCGACACAGACGTGAGAGGCGGCCAGACCCCAAAATGGTATGCAGACCGGCTCATCAGGATCCTGCTGTTGCGTGTGCATGCTGATCGTTATCTCCAGGGACCAGGAGCTACGCTTCACCGTCCATGAATCCCCCGATTACTACCGGCTCAAAGTGTCGGTTTTCAACGACGACAAGAAGACCGATCTGATCGGCGAGACATGGATTGACCTGAATAACCTAATCATCCCTGGAGGTGGGCAGAGTGATCAGTGGCATGAGCTTCAATTCAAAGGCAAATACGCTGGTGAAGTCCGCATCGAAATGACCTATTATGATACTCGACCAGAAGACGAGGCCGTTATCGAGAAGCGAAAGGAAGCTGCTGAGAAGATCCAGGCCAAGAACAACAACAACAACACCACCACCACCACTACTACTACGGGATCGTCACTCTCGGGTCCGCGACAACCAAAGCAGGTCAAAAGACGACCTCTGCCAGAAGATCCCACTGGTTCTTCTTCCACCCGACCACAGGTGCCGGAGCATCCTCCGCAGGCCTCAGGGCATGCCCATTCTACACACCCACGCTCGGTCAGTGGTGATTATGCTCGTCCGTCGTCGAAACATGGGGGACAATCGGACGTTCACGTACCCCAGGTGCACGGTTCATCACCAGCATCACATTCGCAGGCACAGCATCCACAAGCATCGTATCCACAAGCATCGCATCCACAAGCACCGTATCCACAGGTATCGCATCCCCAGGGGTCGTATACCCAGGCACCGTATCCCCAGACGTCACATCCACAGGCATCACATCCACAGGCGCCACATCCACAAGCACCGTATCCCCAGGGGTCGTATCCCCAGGCACCATATCCCCAGGCATCGTATCCGCAGGCACCGTATCCACAAGCCTCGCACTCGCATAGAGGCTATGATATGCCGGATGACATGCCAAGGGAAAGGGCCAGTCACAACAACCGACCGCCAGCCGGAAGCCATGTTCCATATCCTGAGGAAGTCCGGATGGGCTCCAGAGACCAGCACATCGATTCGTATGACCCACCGTATCCAGACACACATCCTGCACAAGCGGAATATGGTGATGAAACCCATCAAGGCGAGCATCACTGGCAGAGGCAGCCTGTGGCGCAGGATCACTATGATTATCCGCCAGAGCCAAACGATATCTACAGACAAAACCAATACGAAGCACCTCCTCGACAGAACTTCCATCAGATTGCTTCTCCCGAGCATGGCCGATATGATGCCGACCAGATTTCCTACGGACAACATTCTAGGCATTCTTCGCATGCACAAGTGAATGGCTATGGGTCGTCTCCTCCGGGCTTGCCACAAGTTTCTTCTGAGCAGGCTCCTCGCCACCAATACAACACATCCTCGACCAAGCCAGATGGATATCGAAGCAGTCACCCACGTCAATCCATGGGCCAAGAGGAGGAACGCCCATCATATGCATCCATGCAGCCAACTGTCGAAGATGAACACGAGGAAGAGTCCGTACCTCCTCCTCCACCCGTACACAGATCAGCATACAGCCCAGGGAGTCAGCGTTCCGGGCCCCCTCCTGCGTCTTACAAGGCCTACTCGCAAGAGTATGCGCCTCCGATGTCTGAATCGCAAGATCATGCCGTGCCGGCGCCAATATCTCCTGCCGAACAGGATCTCTCTCACTCGGGCATTTCGATGTCATCTAAGACGACAAACAGCGCCCAGATGAGACCCTATCCCTCAAATCCCTCTCCAAATACCAGCTCATCAGCCATGCCTCCAAGCCTGGTAGCGGGCTTTGATACGGGAGGTGCGGGAGCAGAGCCACCTCGGGCCATGCACGAAAACCACTCTGGGCGGATGCAGGTCAATATGCCTTCTCCAACCGCGCAGATTCCTTATCCTGAGGATGCACCGCAGTATCAAATGCCTGCTCCGCCGCAGCGTTCTTCTCCGGGTGCTGTGGAGGAGAGACCCATGACGCGGAAATCAAGGTCGAGGAGCCCTGATCGACGAGGAATCCCTCACAGGAAATCAATCAGTCCCAAGCCCGTGCCGGTTGAGGATCGCGAGTTATCTGGCATGCCTTTCTCACCAGATTCCTATGACACTTTGAATCCCAACGCACGAAGGGCTTCATCCGGTACTGGGGAGCCCAGGCCGCGATACGAGACTCCTGATCGAGAGACGGATTCGGGAAGACAGAGTGAGAGCCAGACGAAGGAAGAGGTCGGCCCCATCATTGGTGATGATGGCCGTATCATCGATCCTTCTGACCATCTTCCATCTGAGACCTGGGCTCCCGAACCGGAGCGAAAGACCAAAAAACCAGAGGTTATTATCCGCTTCAAGCACCCACAGCAAAGTACCCCGCACGGTCCTCGGTCATCCCCTCGAGAGACGGGGACTTCCCATCATCAGACGATGCCCACCACTCCGGATTCTGCTGGACGCACTGGCAGGAATCGTCTTCAAAAGCAAAATGGCCGTCCTCAGTCTTACGGACAAGCACCCAATGCAAGTCCTCACACACCTCCTCAGCCCGGCAGTGGCTCTCGCGAATATGAAAAACAACATGGGCACAACCATCAAAGAAACTACAGTACGCCCAACTATGGCAGTCCTCAGCCGCTGCGGAGGTCCGCCTCACCGTCGCCGAGTCCATATTCGAAGTCGTCATTGTACACGTTAGAGAACACTGGCCCCCCCATCCCATCTAAGGTGCCAATTGCCCAACCTGTGAACCAGAACTATTCTGGAACGGGGATGGATGCGTTGACCCAGGAAATGCAGTCAATTGATATTGGGTCCGCTGGATGCGA
The DNA here is from genome assembly GCF_000968595.1 of Rasamsonia emersonii CBS 393.64. Taxonomy (NCBI): domain Eukaryota; kingdom Fungi; phylum Ascomycota; class Eurotiomycetes; order Eurotiales; family Trichocomaceae; genus Rasamsonia; species Rasamsonia emersonii. The sequence goes on along the minus strand of NW_013562930.1, from coordinate 1,408 downwards.
CTCGAGCCGTCCTGGAAGGCGATATGTTCCTCGCACTGCGGTCGTGAGCAGCGGTTACGCTCGGTAGCTTTGTTCCTCGAAAGGGTGCCTCTATAGAAATTACCCCATGCTGATTATGAAAAAAAAAAGATCATTGACGGCATGCAAATATCATCTGACACTGTTCTTCTGTCTTTTTCCCTTCAACTGGGCGAAATGGCTTCTAGTTTGACAACTTTGACTCCCTTTTCTTCCTGGGCATGAATGGCAAACGGCGTTCAGAGACACCTATTATGTGAAATTGTTATGAGTTGACTGAGTCAGAACTTTTGATATTTGTGCTTCCACTCTCGGTTTTTGTATCTACATACTGTGTGCGCGAGCTCCCAGCTCTTGTGTCAGTAAATTTTCCAATGCCATATAGACTGTTTGACAATCTGTGTTCCTGAGCTGTTACTTCAGATCCTTCTCGACAGCTGACTTGACTCACTGGAGCAGAAGTCTCCCGATCCTATCGCTCGCGCCAAGGCATGCAGGAGAAAGAAATGTAGGTTCTGGAGGAACGCCAACGCTGTATCTTCACTTTGCCTCAATTGATGCTTTCCCGGAATCCAGTCAGCCTCCAGATAATCTTGCCAGGTGTCTATCCAACATGAAGCTGACTGATTTATAGTTACCTGGGAATTATACATCCAGTGTATGATGTGTCGTAATCGATAAGCACAGCCAGTTCCACTCACAGAGACCGTGCATTATCGTTCGTCCGGTTTTGTCTCCCTAGCTCAATTGGCTTTTAAACCCTAAACGAAGGCTTGACAGCTTACTCCTGCGTACCTGGTGTAGGATTGTTGCTGGCGTAGGTACTATGCATTGAGCGACATGAGAACCAAGTAATCTAGTGAAATGGTCGGGATCATTGCAATGGCAACGAACTAGGGTTGTTTTAGACAAAGAATCATAGGCGATAAAGGCTAGCAGTGCCGCTAGTAGGGTTCAGGACTTTTTTCAATGAAAGGTGTAAGAACTAGAATACACTAGATTCGCTCGAGAAGCTCTTTGTACGACCTGCCTATCTGTAACCCTGTCGCAATGCTCTAATACGGAAGTACCCGACAGGCACGTGGATGACAGACTTCGGTCGGCCTTCCATCCCTGGTCGGTTTCCTGCCAGCCTGCAATCACAGCGTCCCCCGAGTTTCTCCGCGTTACACTCCCCAGCACTCATGGCGACAGCTATTCGAGCTTGTGTGATAAACTCTGTCAGCGCTTTATCGATACCTGTATTTGGCAATATGCGGAATACATATCGTAAGCTCTCTCGCATCCCAGACGAGACTTCCTGTTGCGTCTGTTGCAGGTGCATCCCCTCCATCTCCATTCACCCTCTACTCGACCCTATCTACACCGTCTCTTCACCACTCTCTGTAGT
>NW_013562931.1:0-7666 GCF_000968595.1 Rasamsonia emersonii CBS 393.64 | reverse complement strand
GGACCAAGGACAGGGAGCTCTAATCCATCGCTCGCTTCCTCGGAGCGATATTACAGCAGAGTCCGGTCGCCGGAGCTCTCTCTGCCGCTACAGACAAATGCTCCGCAAAATGATGCTAAGCAAAGAAATGGTATCCATCCTCAGTCATCGCGCGCCAATTCGAAATTGCCCAAGCCTAGTGAACCCAGTTCTCCATCTAGGACAACAAATCCTCCAGTGCGGTTCCCGTTTACCACGCCTACAAAATCGCAGACAAACGGTACTGCTGTGCGACGACGAGGGTCCCAACCCGAAAGCGCACAGCCGCTCCCGAGCCCATCCAATGTTGCCGTCTATGGAGGATCAAAACCAAGCAAGGCATTCCCTACGAATTCTACTCAGATCGTCGCATCACCAATCAAGCAACAAAAAGCGTCAGCACCCAGCTCAACGGGGCAGCTGTCACCGCGAAAAAGCATACCGAACCTTTCAAGACCCCCAGTCGGGCCTCCGCCGGACTGCCCGTTGCCCGAAGTTCCTCCGGACATTGCTTCTCAGCATCGTTCTGCTTGGCACAAGATACCCACCGTTTCTTGAAACGGGTTGCCAGCGGAAAGAGTTGGACTGAATCCGGGTCCTCTGGAGATGAAATGCAATCAATGAAACCTTGGCTTTGCATGAATATATATTGACTTGCTTGGTGGATTCTTACCTGGAGGGAAGAAAATCCAGACGGCTATAAGTCAGTCAGTCATGTAACCTTAGGCTTGCCCTTCCTTTCTTTTCCTTTTTACCTCTTTTCCTTTTCATTTAGACGCGCACACCCATGCGATCTGCTTGAGACCGGAATCTCATGTCATGTCATGCCATGTCATGTCAGATCGGAGGTCATCTATTTTACAGCCATTTATATCCATTTGGATATGGATATATACCTATATACCCATCTATCTATCAAGAGCTGCTTCCTTTTCTCTCTCTCTCTCTCGCCCTTTTCTTTTGAAACGGCTGGTCTTCCCACATTCCTCTCTTTTTCTTTCTTTTCCTTTTCTTTTGTATAACGGTCTTTCCTTCCAGCTTTCATTACTATTACACTACTACTGACTGTCATGGGGCCGCTGGGTTTGTGTATTATATGCAATGCATATACATATATATTGTGTGGTTGCTGTACTGTACATTAGCTGTCTGCCATAGGTCAGGTCAGGTCAGGTCAGGTCATCACAGGTCGTTCTCTGGAATGCATTCATTTCATTTCATTGCAGATTACAGGATTTAGGATAATTTCTTTTTTTAGGGTGTTCACACCATTTCATTGAGTATGAGAATCTAAAAAACAAAACCTGATATCAATTGAACAGCAGACAGCACGCAGGCAAAAAGAGACAGCAGGAAGAGGAAGTGAGAGAGAAAAAAAATACAACGCCCCAGTCCCAGCAGCACCTTTGACAACACAAATATATGATCATGCCAAAAGCGATAAAAACAACTAAAACGTCTTTTTTAAGTTAGAGCCATTTAGTACAACATGCAAAGAAAGAAAATCATTCTTCCTTGGCATCTTCGACGGTGGCTGCAAGCGGACGTTTCGTAGGCGTCTCGCCATCGGCAGCAGTTGCTTGAGGATTCTCTGCGGATGTGCTCGTAGCGCTTGTGGGAGCTGTAGCTGTAGCTGCTGCAGTAGTGGCTGCTGCTGTTGTTGCAGTTGCAGTTGCTCCCCCGTTAGCAGACTTGGAAGTAGCCTCGGAGGATGCTTTCTTGCTGGAAGACTTTTTGGATTTCTTCTTCTTCTTTTTCTACACCGGATCATTAGAATTGTAGAAAAAGATAAATTTCTTGTCGAAAGACTCACCTCTTGCCACCCCCATACAGGCTTGAAGCTGTCGATGAATCCGACATCCTCGAACAGGTTCGGGAAGAGCCACAGTCCCGGCGGGACGACGAAGACGGTGACGCAGAACAGGATCAGACGGAAGATGGCCATGGCAAAGAACAGGACTAGCAGCCCCATCATGCCCATACTCAGATACCACACGCCCTGCCGCAGCACCATGGGCCACAGCGGGAACAGGACCACGGCGAAGATGCCGGCCACGACGGCGGCGGCCATCGCCTTCTGCTTCCACTGCGGGCCCTCGTACAGCCAGACGTAGTGCATCATCGGGTCCGTCTCCTGGTGCTGCTCGATCTTGACCGTCCACAGGCCCTTGACCCGTTTCTTGCCGTGCGTGTGGGCCGAGTCTACCTTGGACACGCGCAAGGCGAGCAACGACAGAGGAAGAAGCTTGAACACATTTTCGGCCGAGGCCCTATCTGTCACAGGTGGCAGAAGCGATTTGGGCTTTGCGGCGGCTTTGGCATACTCGGGGGATTGGAGAGCGCGGAGAGCACGTTTCACTGTAAGAAGAACAACCTGTTAGTCGGTGGCAGTTCGACGAGATCTATCAGTGATAGAATACCCTTAAACATGTCCTTCCTCTGCCCGTCCAGAATACACGTGCGAGTCTTCAGATTCTGCGACCGCAGCCACTTGGCCACGGCTATCGCCTTGGGATCCGGTGGATTATTGGGGTTCACAGGCACCTGCTGCATTTGCGGCTGCATCTGCTGAGGCGGCTGACCTGGCGCTGGTCCTTGTCCCTGTGCTTGTCCTTGGCCCTGAGCCTGGGCCTGGGCTTGGGCTTGTCGCTGCTGCTGGGCTTGTTGGATAGCCCGCATCCTCAGCTGGTTGACGTATTGCTCTGGTGTCATGCCCAACTTGGCCGCCTCAGCAGCCAGCTGCTCTCGCTGCATTTTGGCGAACTCTTCCGGCGTCATGCCTCGTTTGGCAGCTTCTGCGGCCAGCTGCTGCTGTATCGCTGCCATCTGCTGAGCCGCCAGCTGCTGGGCCGCGATCTGCTGGGGGGTCGGGCCAGTGGCAGCCATCTTGGTGGGAAGAACTGTGGACTAGAAAAAAACACAGCAGAATATACGGCAGTGATCCAAATTCCGCAGATAGACTTGACCTGGCGAAGGAAGAAGGCTGCAGAGCGTGCAGCGTAGTGCTGGAGATCGAAAGTGTCGCGGAGGCCAGCTAACACGCCGAAGAGGCCAGATTAGATTCATCGGGGACATTAGAGCCGAACGGGAAAGGCGCGCGCGTCATAGGACGACCATCTCGGAATTAAATTACTTCACCCAGCTCCATCACCAATTGCTCCATTCATCCCACCATGAGGGGTGTGTCCCTTCGTGCCCTCTGCTTGTCGTGTTGCTCGGCTGATTTTCATTCCACGCAATGCGCTGCTTATCCAGCAGGCACCGTGTAGGATCCTGATGCTTGACACCACTGAACCCCCGCCCAGCGCTGTTCGCCCATGTCTGGCCACTATACATCCAACAACTCTCTGCTCAATGATACGTTTTGGGTGGTGCTGCTGGTGAGTAGGCCAGCCTGGTGATGGCATTGCGATACTATCCACCCTATACTAACTCCGGTCTTGCAGAGTCAGAGGGATTTGTCCGGCCAGGTCCCGATCAACTTTGTCCCTCAGCCCGCGGTCTCCCTAACGGCTGCATGCTTTGGAAACAACAGATACGATGGCGAGGCTGGCTGCCTATGTATTTCCAATCTCCTGACCGTCGGATACCGGCGACTGATCGTCGATCTGTACTGGTCCACCGAACTCCGGCAATGGCTGTTCTGTCCTGTTTCCATCCCTTCTTCCAGCTCGGGATCCTCTCAGCCTTCGGTCCACCAGCTGGGCCCTTACTCATGTACGGACTCGTTTAATATCACAACGATGACAGACGTCTTGCAAGGGTACTTCCAAGCAACGCGAGACTCGACGAGCGCGCAATTCATGTACCTTATACTCAACCTCCACGCCGCCGCGAATGCGAGTGCTCCTGATGAACCAGCGCCTGCTCCTTCTGGTGCAGAACTCCCGTCGGGATCCCAGCTTCTCGGGACGGTGATCAACGATGCTCTTGAGACGTACATCTACAGTCCGCATCAGCTCTCCCAGGACCGGAGCAATCTCAACGAGTCGTGGTATCATGATACCAGAGACTGGTTGATTCCCCTCTCCTCCTACTTCGTCACGAATACCGATGGGAACGGGATTCAGAGCACACAAGACGGATGGCCTTGTGGATCTTATCTGGAGACGGTACTGGACAAGCGTCTGCTGCTGGGCTGGGGGTCCGTTGATCCGCAGATGAAGGGCTATAATTTCAGCGGCGACAGTCCTTACATCTTCCCGGCGGCGGATGTCACGTCCAATGTCACCGTCACTCCAGCTCCAGATGGAGTAGGCCTGCAGTCGGGGTGCTTCTTTGAACCTCACGTAACTGATGTCTCCAGAGTCAACTCGTCGTGGGCCGAGTCAGCGAGTCTGACTGTTAACGGTAACCTCACGACGGGTGCTCTCGGGGACGCGTCGCTTATGCTGCAGAATTTCACGTCTTGCGGTATCTCTCCGGTGGTCAACGAGACCTTGTCCGGCAAGACGGCCGATGAGAACGTCGACCAGTACCGGAATCTGTCGGTGTCGTCGACGTGGTCGTGGGCCATTGGGGAGCCTCAGAACATATCGGCGCTTGCCAACACCCAGAATTTGGATAACACGAACGAACTGTTTCGCTGCGCGGTCATGGACCTCACGGTATCGGGCCACTGGCGGGCCGGGAACTGCTCGGATGAGTATCGCGCTGCCTGCCGGGTCAATGGCTCGCCGTATTCGTGGGTGCTGTCGTCCAGCAAGGGCTCATTTTTCGCGGCCCCCAATGCCTGTCCGGAACACACTACGTTTGACGTGCCACGAACTGGCCTCGAGAATACGTATCTATACCGGACGGCATTTTCGTTGCTGGGCGACAGCAACGAACAGCGCGTGTGGGTGAACTTCAACTCGCTTGATGTCCAGTATTGCTGGGTGCTGGGAGGGCCAAATGCTACCTGCGGCTACATCCCGGATGCAGACGACCTCCAACGGCGGACCATCCTCGTGCCGACGATAGCTGCGATAGTGATTTTGATCATCACGGCGCTGACGTTGTTTGTCAAGTGCAACGCCAATCGGCGGAGCTCGAGGAGGAGGAAGAGGGTGATTGAGGGATGGGAGTATGAGGGAGTCCCGTCTTGACACGTTACCATGCCTTGTACTATTACTACTATATAGAAACAATGAAAATAAAATAAAGTGCAGCAAAGCAAAGGTCAGATTTAAGCTGTTAGAGGGTGCTACGAAAGGTCTTTTTCCCCTTTCTGTCTTTTGTCAGAAAAGTAAAATGTATTTCAGCAGGTCTTACTTGAGGTTTCCATGTAAGACATGCTTCAGTGATGGTTGCTGCAATAACAGCTTCTATTCGACGTCTGAGGCATTTGTGAGGGGAATTCTGATTGGATCCTGGTATATAGTTCGCTGTGAAGTTTCAGTTGACTGTATGCCATTAAGCCCCAACACGGTCTGCAGCCTTGCACTGACTGGGAGTATAAATTTCTCTTTCTAGTAATACCCTTGCAGTAACCTTTCTCGCAGTTATCCATCATCCCTCGCAATCTTGTCTGGAGGCGACGACTTGCAGACTGCTAGTCACATGACAGCCCCGCGGCGGATCTTGAGGTTGACTGCAGCTTCATCCGGCCTGACTGCGAGTCTCGAGCCTGCAGTCCGGACAGTTGCATCCCACCGCTTCAACTCCGCCTCTTCACTTCCCATCCTGGCAATTCACCTGTCGTCCAGCTGGTCTCTTGCCTGTCGTCATGCCGCCCGATCTCAACTCCCTCCCGCCATCCCGCTCGACCACGTCCTCGCCTCTGCAGCCACGCAACTGGCCGTCGTCTGTCGAAGGGAACAGCAACAGCAGCAATAACAATAGCAGCAATACCCGATCGCCTTCTCCACGACCCCCTGCTGCGGCGGACCTCTCGCACCGGCCATCTCTCGGCCATGGCAGCTCTCCGCACAACAGCAACAGCAACAGCCGACCGTCCATCTCGGACAGTCGCCGTCGTTCGGGCATCGGCATGCACCTCAACCTGAACGAGCCGGCTGGGGATCCGAGTGAGCACCGGTCCTCGCTCAGCCATGCGTTCCGCACCGCCAGTCCGACCAGCCTGGGAGGCAGCCCGGTCATTGCGACGGGCGATCCGCATCACCAGCGCGCGCCCTCGTTGGGCGAGATCCACCAGGAGCTTGAGCAGGAGCAGGAGGCGCAAGTGGTATGTCTCGAGCTGTGTCGGTCGTGCTGTGTTTGAAACTGAAGCTAACTGTGTCTGCAGAATCGACTACTCCAAATGATCCGCCAGCAACAGATCCAGCTCCAGCAGCTGCAGCAACAGCAGCAACAGCAACAGCAACAACAGTCAGCAAGCTCAGGGACCGCCGTCGTGGACGACTCAACACCCAACTCGGAGCGGTCGGCGTCGTTTCCCTCCGTCCCGCCGCTCCCGGTGCCGGGGAGTCGATCGTCGATGCAAATCCATCAGTCGCTCTCGACGCGTCGGGGGTCTCGGACGTCGAGCCAGGCGCCGTCGCCCAGTCTGCATCCCACCGGATCGGCGCAGCCATCGTCGGCGATTGATCCGGCGCATGCCAGCTACAGCTCCGAGTGGTCGGGGTTGGGCGGGGGGAACGAGTCGGGGCAGTCGGGGCAGACGGGACAAGGCCGTCGCGGCAGCCGGGACGAGAGTGCGTTCTATCAGGCAGAGGCGGCCATGTTGGCTCGCGAGAACCAGATGCTTCGGATGCGGATTCGGGAGCTGGAGCGGCAGATTGCTGAGCTGTCGACGAACCAGTCTGCCAACAGCGGGTCGGAGGCGACTTCGCAGGAGCCGCAGGAGCAGACTACGCGGGAATCAACTACGCAGGAGTCAACTGCGGAGGAGGCACCGACTGCACAAGCAGAATTGGCAGACGAAGCCGAGAAGACTTGATGTCACAACCCAGAAATACTGTTACTCGTCAGACCTGACATTACTTTACACGGTCTGAGCTGCTAGCGGGTCCTCGGGACAAATCTGCAGGATCTTAGAATCCGAGCAGCGCCACCAGACATGCTGCTGAAACAGCTACTATAGCAGAATAGCTAGCTGCAAAAAAAGCAGACAGACAGACTGCACTACGCCTCAAGGGTGATTCTGCGAAGGCTGACTTTTGTGCCTTGGTCCAGCACCGTCCGTCCGGACGAAATGGAATGCATGTACTGTATTATAGTCATAGCTACATTGGACGAACGCGCAATGAATGTATGATAATATGATAGTCTCAATTCCAGTTACCTACCTATACTATGAGAAATACCCAGCATCCTCCATACTCCGGAGTAGGTGGTTGATTGGGATTAGATAGACAGATTAGATAAGCGTCTTCTAATTATAACGTAATTCCCAACCGAACCGGACACCCGACCGAACCGGACACCAACATCGAATTCTGACCGCGGTCGAAAACTTGAAGCTATACACAACAACCAAAACACGTGTATTTCATTGAGTTCTATATATTTAGACGTGTAGGACAACCAGTTCTAATATGTCCCTGAATATGGCAATTAGAACATGTTGGTGGAGCACGTCTTGGCGCGTTGGAAGGTAGAGATGCAGAACCCATAGCTATCTCCTGTATCTCATCTCCTTGCTCGTTTCTCTGGTGTATGAGATCTCTCGCTTCCTGTACAGAAAGGCCTTGATTAGGAGACATCT
>NW_013562932.1:0-31260 GCF_000968595.1 Rasamsonia emersonii CBS 393.64 | reverse complement strand
TCGTCATCCTCAGATGGCTGCTTGGCCACAATTCCATTTCATTGTTCGAATCATCCACTGCAACCCATACGTGTGCCCGTTTAGCGCAAATCTTTGTTCCCAAGGGATGGACGAGCCGGTACTTCGTACCACTCTCGCTGCGGCAATACTTCCAAGGTTCCTGAAGCCGTTAGCCTTCAACAATGGCTGTGGCTTTGGTCTCTGACCTTCTCAAGCTAGTGATGAAACCTTTTCGATCGCCCCTCACCCCCCTAAATAGATAGGTAGCATGGACAGCATACGTTGCAAGATCGGTAAAGACCATGGTATCATCTAGTCATATTGGGCAGTACATGACTTCATATGTCTGCGGATACAAAAGTATTATCATTCTATAACATATCCAATAGCACAACAAAGTCCACCAGATAGAGAATATCATGCCCATTCAAACCCTAGACGCCGTCCAGTGTATGGGTATAGTGCAGTACAACTATATATCGCAGCAGATCGCAGCAGAATCATCACAACATCACGCGGATGGGCTCATGCTGAGCCTCTGGGCCACTTTCTGAAAGTATTGGACTACGAAACCCTCGCTATTAAAGCATTAGCACCACCTGCAGTCAAAAAAGAAATTGTCAAAGAAAGAACTCACGTGTAATAGCTATGATCCGAACTATGATCCTCCACAAGATTATGTGCCAACTCATGGCATAGGATCACCCACCAGTACACAAGGGCCTCTGCTCTGCCGTTCACCGGATCCTGGGATAGTCTCGTCTCGTGTAACTGCTTGAAATAAAGGTAGTTGCAGAAGAGACTCCCTGCGCGATTGAAGGCAATCGTCTTGCCACCAGGATCATAGAAAATGCTGATGCTGTCGACTCGCACCACAAACACGCTCGCACACTCTCCCAACAATGTTGCAAAGGCATTGATGCCCATTGAATTCTCAGCGAGAAAGGCAGACCGGTCACTGACAGACCTTGCCATCAAGACGTTAATGCCCGAAGGGAGCGTTGCGGCAAACTCAAGATCATGGCTGGGTTGCTCATCGCAGTAGGATTTGGTCTCGATGACTTGGTTCGTCACAGGACGACTGTAGACCCCAGAAGCCCCATGGGGCCGACAAGCTTGAATGGCGGACAGCAGGTTGTGTTGTAGTTGATGTGGAGAGGTAACGGCCCTGGGTTCGTTGGGTTTCCGCTTCTGAGGATCTTCCGTCGAATAAGGTGGCGGAGGAGTAGCAACCCTCTCAGTCTCGATGGCCTCATGCTGAGACGATCGACTCTGGAACAGCGACTGAAATGGGTTTGACTTCCTGTTGTCATCTAGCCCAAGACGTCTGGTCAGATTGGAGAACAAATTCCGGGGTTGGAAATCATGATCAACAACATCCAAATTCTCAGCATGCTCCTCTTCATGAGACTTTGTATTTGAGGGCGAGTCTGGGAACAGTCCAGGCATGGAATTCTGAGACTTTCGATGCTCTATTTCTTGTTCCTGGGCCTTCCGCCACTCTGCTTCTCTTTCTTGAAGACGCTTGCGCTCTTCCTCTAACTGCTTCTGACGTTGGTCCTCAGCCATCCGGGCCTCAGCAGCCCTCTGTCGAAGGATCCGTTCAACGTTATAACCTCTTGCTCTGAGCTCGTATAAATCAGTTTTCAATAACATCTCCAATGTAAGCGTCGAGTGCAGCTTAGGTCTTATAAGAAGCAGATGAACAAGAGCTTGGCTAATCTCGTATAAATCGAACTTCCCCGGACTGATCCACAACGTCCAATCGCCGCCCTGCTGTGTGATGATGGCATTGCGCTTTTGGTTGTGTGACACTCGACTGTTCTTGAGAGATCGCCGAAGAGAAATCGAATGCACAACTTGTATGCCAAGATGCTTCTCCAGCCATTTCGTATCGTGCCTTATAGAATCCGGGGTCTGATCATGAAGGAAAAGTCGGGTCCGCTCGTTGATAAGTTTCTGGAGCTTAGCCGCTGGCCGCTGATCCGACGCCTTAGCACCCCAGTGAGCCTGTTCCACAACAATACTGCTCAATAATGGCGTCCCGAGCGCTACATAGAATTTCTCCAGGACTTCCTCCTGCGGCGCAGCAAGGACATGCTCCTTGAAGAGTGTGAAACTTTGATAATCATCAACGACGACGGCATTACTCGCTGCAGTCAACTGCCACTCTTTGATTCCTTGTTCATCATCCTCAAATGTATCATCGTTCTCGTCAATGTCCCCTTGCGAAGTCTGAGCGCTCTTGCGAGACTGCGAAGGAAGCTCTCTACTGGCGAGAAGAAACGGTGACTTTTTCATATCATTGAACAAGTCTCGGTGCTTCCGTAGGACGGCCATGTTCTCAGCAAGGCTTCTCAGAAGATTCAGGTATTTGTCCGGATTTTGGAATTTGGAAGATATTCTGGCGGGCTCCTTCACCAGAATGCGAGCAACTTCGACCTTAGTCGGCTCCTGCTTTGATCCAACTGCCATAAGGAAGACATTTGCTGGTTGGCCAAAATCGACGAAATCGAATATATCGCCATAATCATCGCTGTCTCCAAGGTAGCAGAGCCTTGGTTCCACATGACGGACAAGCGGTGCCTTCTCGGAGATCGAACCAGTCTGAATAGGGACGATCGGTGCCTGACTAAGGCGAGTTTTATCTGTCATGCTTAGCTCTGCTGTTCTCCCAGCCATGTAAGAAAATAAATTCCTTGCTTCCCTCGTCGTCACCGGAGGCTTCTTCACTAAGATATTCACGCATTCGGTGATTGGAGGATGCTCTCTAACGCCAAACTTCGTGGCATGAGGATGAAGATCCCTTCTCAGGATGTTGAAACCAAACAGCGCCGCACCGTCATGAGTGAAGCAATTGTTCGGGGTACTCAATTGGTTTGATCCATCCACCGGTAGATAAGGAGTGGTAACTTGACTACTATCAAATGCAGCATAACCGTTTGTGTGATATTCAGTAATAAAGTAGGACATGGCCTTGCCTTGGAGTGCGAGGTCATCCTCTGCTGCAGCCCTAGCCATGATTTGGATGAGTTCAAGAGCTGTCGGGTATCTCCTCAGTCCCAAGGTGGTGAGAAATTGTCCTTCTTTGCTGTGAGGTAAGTATTTTCCAGGCCATTCGATAACGGGAAGACCAAGCTTCCTAAGGGAATCCTTGGGTTCGTAGAGCTCTGAGATCTTATACCGCATCTGGGTTTGAGTTTCACGCCCCTCCGTTTTCTCTGCGGTACATATTTTCGTATTCTTGAGCCTCTCTATATCACTGGCAGGAATATCCTCTCGAACAGAGGTAAGATATTTGATGAGGTCAACGTGACTCCACTTTCTCTTCGGGTTGCCATCCTTGTCAATAGGTTCCGTATCGTCCAGGAGCCGCTCAAAAATGACACCGAGCTCAACGGTCTTGCGGACGCCAAGAGCCATAAGAAACTTGTCTTTGACACCGGAAAGACCAGACACTACAGGCAGATCGTCGAAAAGACGAACAGTTGGGAAATATGCTTCTCCAGGTCTCTTCATTCCATCTTTCACTGGGATGACAGTCCGTGGTTGTAAGAGATTGACCACTGTTTGCTTCGAAGACTGGCTCAAAGATTCCCACTGCTTTGACAAAACAGGCAGGACCTGTGCGGAGAACGAAGGCGTCCGAGTCAAGTCTTTCTCGACCGGAAGGACATTTCGATTACCGGCATTCTCAACGAGCCACCGGATCCAGGGCACTATCTGCAATTCCACCCAGCCGAGAGCATCCAACTCGCGCTTTTCCAAAGCCTTTGTATACTTGAATGGCATGACAGAAGGTGGCAAGGGCAGATCCGCTGGTATTCGGTTGGGATTCAGGTAGCTATCGATCTCTGCCATGACAAGCAAACGACCGGAATTGCCGTCAGTGGCCTCATCATTTGCGACTGCAACGTTAAGCAGAGTTCGTACGGTGGGCGGATCCAGCTCGCCGGCCGCTGATCGTTTTCCAAGCCAGGAAAGAAATTCTCCTAGTTGTGTTGAGGTTAGAGCACTGCGTTCGAGCTCCCGTTTGATGTCCGACACTGTGATCTCCGTCACAAGACCAAAGTCCGTCAACTTCTTAACGAAGTCTTTAGATTTATTGATCAGATCGTCAGGAAGGACAGGTATGCCATCCATGAAACTTAGGTCCTTTGGGGCAATGCGAACTTGGTGACTTGGCAAAACTCCACAAGTCGACAAGACTTCGATTGATGCATTCTTGTTGCACATCCAAAATGAATCTTCTATTGTCTGCCCCAGCAGTGAAGACGGTGTAGACTCGCGAAACACAAACTGATTTGCTGTGTGGACAGCTTCTGGAATCAGGCTGACGATGTCTTCTTTACGAACTTTTGAGCTGCGTTGCGGACCTCCCGGAATAATTCTGGATTTAATAGAGTGCATATCGGCAGACCAGGCGATTCGGCATACAATACCCGCCGCTCTAAGCATCTCCAGATTCCATTTGCTAATATATCGCGTATTGAGATCAATGTTCTCTCGCTCAACAGTTGGGATGACTGACGGCGCTGATATGTGCGCATTGAGACCAGTCGTTTGATGGGTTGGAAATCCTATGAAGACTCTCCCCGACTTTGAGGGAAGGACAGAGGCCAGGATTTCTGACTGTTTCGAAGTAACATTGGCAGCGTAGGACGGCGTGAGGATAGCGATTGTCGTCCGCTTGGGTGGCGGTTTCCGCGTGGCCCGCTCAAGTTCACTGCTTAAGGAGGAGCTTATAGATGCCTGAATGGACGCGGTGTTGATATGCAGGAAGACAGAAGCAGTAGACATGTTAGTCAAATCCTCTTCCTCCACCGGTTTTTCTATTTTCTCGAGCTTTGCCTGCTTATCCAACGAGTGACTGGATGAAGATGCTGTGAATCTAGAGAAGAAAGAACGGAGAGAACTGGTAGTGTCTCGAAGACCTTCCAGGCGGAATGATGAGGTAGCCTGTGGGATCCATTCAACCGCCTTCATCCAAACGGCGTCCACTTGAGCAACTTCTCTTGTCACGCCCAAAATCTTCATGAGACCCTCTGGAGTTTTGGTGTCGATGTCCCTGGGGATGGCGATGGCCTCACTGGGAGCAGTTTTCTTTGTAAGCCTTAGTAGGTTCCAGTTATCTAGCCAGAGATCTATACTCTCGAGACCGACAAATGTGAGACTGGTAGCGAGAAACTGGCAAAGCTCCATCAGAGCAGGTACTGGAGAAGAGTTATTGCGGTAGTCAAGAACGAAGGTGGTGTCCGGGCTAGAATCCACCTGTTCCAGTTTGAGACGCCGCGTGAAGAGAGCATTCCCCTTCCAATAGAAGGCCATAGCCTCGCCACCCGAAGAGACAAACGGCTCTTCGCAGTCATCAAAAACGCTGTAAAATCCAACTCCAAAGGCCCCGATCTTGGTCTCATCCGGATTACCATCCGCAATCCGCTTGAGTCTGGCCCAGTCCTTTTCATTGAATGGGTGTCCGTTGTTTGATATCAGCAGTCGCTTGAGGGTATGATGAGCGATAACATGCTTGATCATCGCTGTCGGGTCAGCAGGATTAGGGATGGGCACGGTGGTAGAGGGCAACGTCTCGAACTTGATAGTCACCCGCGTAGCGGAAGCGTCCGCGGCGTTTTGGATCATCTCTCGTAGGACCGTCCTGTAAACATGCCGTGTTAGAATCACCGTCTAGGAGGCACAGAAACATGGATGCCATAAGATACCATTTCCCCGAATAGCGCGAAAGCACCTTCGCAATCAGACCGCGAGTATCAACGGTGACGGCCTCCTCATCATTGCCAGAGCCCATGGTCCGCGCCTTCAGCGCATTGAAGTCGATAGATTGCGCCATCTTGCAAGCAGTTTCTTAAACGGTAACAACTGATATCCGGGCTCCCACACAGGAACAAAGGAGTTATTACGTTCAGCTGAAAATGACGAGGCTGCCACCAAGGCAGAACATGGAGCGGGCGGTGGCAGTAGATGGCCAAGGCTCAACAATAAAACGACATATAAATACGACCAGAAGTTCGAAAGAGCAAAAGAAGGGTTTTCAAAGGAGCCCGGCCAACGACGTTGCCGCCCAGTCTTGATTCTGGAGATGGCGAAAGAGCAACGCCATCACCCGGAGAGCGTGCTCTTGATGATTATCGATGATACGCGCGCTTGTCGGAGATTACAAGACTCGTCCTATCGCCTATCAGTGGTGCCTTGGTACCTTGGTACCTGGATGTGGCTGCCTTGCGCCTGAGGCAGCTTCCGGCGCCCGGCAGCGACCACCCGCGCAGCTCGGCGTCTGTTGATCGGAGCGCAATCATAGCGCGCTGGTCGGTGTACATAGTTCTGGAGGCCGTTTGCTGGCTCCACCTGTCATCTTAATCTAATTTATGGAGGTTTTGGATTATTGTGCATGATTTTCTCCTGGGTCTATGGCTCCTCCACATGACTTCTAGAAGCCTGCAACCCGTTGTGGAAGCAGTCTTGTGCGCATCACGGACTGCCTCCGCAGAGCGGACTAGATGCCACCATGGGAGTTGATCCCCTGTCCCCTGTCGCACCTGCGCGCCTCAATGTGCTTCTGCTCCCTGTTGGGAGAATCAAGCGCTCTCGGTTCCTCAGTTTTGCTGCACGGATCCAAGCCGAAAATGTCGTCCGCTTGGGGGACGTCAGTCCCGATCCGCGGCCAAACCGAAGTATGTCCAAATGTCCAAGAGGCAGGTGATGAGGGAAGCTGACTCGTCAGACATGTTTACTCCATTGGCCTTTCCGAATGGAATGATTCTATATGACCTGTCCTTCTCCGTTCCACCAATATCCCATCTTGAGTTGTTTCCGTTCGAGATCTTTCGAGAGCCCTTAGTGGTCCTAGCAATTGCTGATGGCGCCGAACTTCAAGATAATACGAAGGAGCGCCCGGGTAAAAACCAGTCCAGTCCAAAGAAAGATGCTGGTGTGAACACGCCTCCGAGCCCGGAAGGGTTGAAAGACCTCCTGCAGGAGCTATCGTCGGTGAAGGAACAGAACCCAAAAGCTTTGGTTTGCCAACTGCTCGTGTTTGAATATGATGGTCTGGATAAGTTGCTCAGTGGTCCGGAGGATGTAATTTGGGTTCCAAGTCCTCAGGCGTCGAGACCGACAACGATGAAGACGGTTCTGTGTGATATAACATCTTTGCTTCTGGGTGAACTGGACCAATTTGCAAAGCTCATGCAGAGCATTCCGGCAATCGAGTCTCCAAGAGCCTCATCATGGGGTCCTCGTCGAGGTCCGGAGCTTCGACCACGTCTGTTTGACAAGCTCATGCATAGGATGACCATGCCGGCTCAACTTCCGTCCGCTCCCAACGGGGGTTCCGAGTCTGCAGGAAGTTCTGGTCGATCTTCTCCTGCCCCGGGTGGACACGAGTCACCTACCACATTTGATGAAATCACTCGCTCCATCCAACTCGCCAACCGTTCCAATTCCACCGGGAAACAACCGTCTTCGAAAGAGACTAGTCGTGATCGGATGTCTGTCCAGGGAATGAGCGCGGCCGACCGAACCAAGAATAGGATCAAAGGACGCCTAGGTGTCGTAATTGGCACTTTATACCTTCAATCGGGCAGATGGCCCGATGCTTTGAAGGAACTGGTGGAAGCGGCGTCAATGGCCAGAGCCGGCAGTGACTATGTGTGGCACGGAAAGGCTCTTGAATCGATTTTGCTGTGTCTGCTGATGCTTGGCTGGGCTGGAATGGATTTCCAGGTATTGATATTATGCTCTTCTGTGTTTCCGTTGTCGTCTTCACCACGTTGGAAACTGACTGGCGTTGATTAGATACCTCAAGTTTGTTATCCGGTTGCCGATAAATCAGGTTCAAAATCCTCATACACTAGCGGCGATACCACCAGTTCAGCTCAAACGACTCCGGGAAATAGAGTCGTCTCATTGCAAAATCTGGCGAATCTCCTACCCGATCTTTGCAACAATATCATAAATTTATATAACCGCGCAGCTGCCATAACGGACGAGCCTCTGCCACCGTTGGTATTTTCCGAAACGGTGATACGCTTGTCGCGATTGTTAACTGCTATCCGTATACGGGATGGGAATCTAGATGACAACGCACTGGAGCATATCGTTATGAATGAGCCTTTGATACCTTTGCACCAACCAGAGCGTCCGCGTGGAGCGCCTCTCCTGCGAAAGAGTGAGATTGCAAATTTTCTCTTCCGTGCTTTACCACCTTCGCCGAGCTCTGATATGCCAGCCACGGATGCGGTACCTATTTTAGTCGGCATTGCTTCTGTCCTTTCTGCCTTGGACCTCCCAAGGAAAAAGCATTTGTCCTAAAAGAATTGCTCTCGATCATGATACCCAGTCTGGTGGAGGCTCGTAAAATTGGCGCCGCTGAAGTTGGAATCCATCCCGCCGCCGGCCTGTCATCCCTCAGCGATACCTCATTTGATATAAATGCTCTCGACATAGGTCATGGCAACATGGAAGCAAGTATTCGCGCTCTCCTCAGCATGATCGGAGAGACATATGGTGTGCAGCCGTCAGCATATCACGAGCACAAAAGAAACAGACCTGTGTCGGCTATAAGCGACTCTGACTATGACTCGGTTGCAGCAATTGTTGAGCGCTCATTCCGTCACGTTACGCTAAATGGTTATGGGGACTTAAACTTGAAAATCGATATCCTGAAAGCCTCCATCAACCTCTGCGAGGCACTTCCAGATTTCGAAGGTGTCCTTCAATACACGGTTGAGCTTCTTCAGACGATACGTGGCGATCTGATGCTTCCCGAAACGTCTCGAATTCCTCCGCTTTTACCGCCAGACGAACAAATTCGCCTCCTCAACAACATCAAACGCACAGTTGGTGCGGCCCATAAGCTAGGAGCTGTAGGTCTCGAGGCGGAATACTGGGACGACTTTCTTGTCCGTGGCGTGGAGTTGATGGAGTTCCCTGAGTCCAAGAGACCCTTCCGTCGATCAAAGAAGGACTTGAGCACGGTACCTGTCGATAAATCGAAACAGGAGCCGTTCTTATACAGTCCATTCTCCAAGTTGAACGGCAAAGCGTCCGAGTCACTGCTGATAGCCAAAGAATCTGCGACGTTCAAAGTCATTCTCCAAAACCCCTACGAGTTCGACCTCGAAATCGAAAGTCTACGCCTTGACAGCGAAGGCGGTGTCTTGGAGGCGGAGGTGTTCGGTGTCTGGGTTCCTCCGTTTTCCTTGCAAGAAGTGCTTGTTCCTGGGGTAGCCCACACCGAAGGGACCCTTACTATTACTGGCTGCATCGTCAAGGTCCGCCATTGTCGACGAAGGAAGTTTCCCATCTTCGCAAAGCTTTGGAAGCCCGAGCCCGAGAAGAAACTCAAGCGCACTGGGCTGGCAGCCAAAAAACCCCTTACAGAACGGCCCTTGTCTTGGAGTTCGACGACTTCGAAAGATGGAAAAGTGGTGGCCAAACTGGGGCCTGAAACAGCTACGTGCTCACTAAAGGTCATCAATCCGCAGCCCACCGTCATCGTGCAGTCAACTTCGCTCTCTCAATCTGCGGTAATGGTTCTGGAAGGAGAAACGAGATCTTTCGATGTCACCTTGCAAAACACCTCCTCCTGTCCTGTTGATTTTGTACTCTTCACCTTTCAGGATTCTACCACACGTCAACTGCAGTCCGCCTTGAGCAACAAAGATCTGTTGCCTCCAGAGATCTATGAGCTGGAACTTCAACTGTCCACAAAACCGTCATTACGGTGGCGGCGCCAAGGAACAAACCCTGAGGATGTCATGATTGCCCCGGGTCAGAAGGCTACGTTCACCGTGGAGGTATTCGGCAAACCGGGCTTGCAGGATGCGGTTGTCCAGATAGATTATTGTCACCTCGGGACTCCTCGCGATGATATTCCGGAAACATTTTATACCAGGCAACTTTCACTTCCTATCATGGTTACTGTGAACGCCAGTGTGGAGGTGACTCGCTGTGATATCGTTCCTCTCACAGGTGATTTTGCATGGTTTAACCAGAATCATCAGAAGTCGCACTCTTCCAGTGATGACGAGAAATCAACGTCGCTGTCCTCACTGGAGAGTGGCATCGCTCAGTTCACATCTATGCTTCCGCGTCTTGGTGTTGAGCCATACGGTTCGGATCATTGCCTCATGATACTTGACCTTCGTAACGCATGGCCAAATCCTCTTTCTGTGACACTGCATGTCAGTGAACACCCTCGCGCGGACACAGACAGCTCGGATGAAGCTAGCGATGGTTCTTCCACTGTCACTGGAGATCTTCAGCCGGGCCAGATATCCCGATTTATCCTTGTGCTGCCGAGGATCTTCCTGGACAACCCTCACGCCGCTATACCATTCTTAAACACCGGGTTTAGGAGGCAATTCGTAGTGAGCGCCACCAAACTGTCCTTCGAGGCTGAAGCGGCATCTAGAGAGGCATTCTGGTATCGGGAAGAGCTTCTCAAACGTGTATTTGGGGTGTGGAAGGAAGAAGCGACGGGAAGAGAAGGCAGAGTTGACTTCCGGAGTATCCGACTGAACCCGCGAATGGTGGATGCGATGCGCCTCGAAGACGTCGAAGTGACCTTCTCGTTGTCTCCTCTTCATGGCAAGGATGGCGCCGTGACTCAGACTAGACGGTCGAAATACGTTGTCAAGACAAATGACTTCCTAACTCTGAGTGTGAAGATCCACAACCGATCCTCGAGGCCCATACACCCGCTGCTTCGATTGCAGCCCGGACTTTGTAACCAGCCCAGCACAATTGCCCTTGATCTCTCGAGACGTCTTGCCTGGACCGGCATGTTACAGCGGGTCCTTCCTGTTTTGGAAGGGGGTCAGACAACGGAGGTAACACTCGGCGTGACGGTCCTCTGTAGAGGAGAATACGAAATCGGAGCGAGCGTGGAGGAAGTCAGGATCATCAAGCCGCCTTCTCACGGCAAGGAAAACACGACACCCGAGGGGTCACAATCAAAACATGGCCACAAAGTAAGTGCGCAAGTCGTGCATGACGGGAATACCCCTCCAGCCGATACGTTTGGAGTGGACGTCATGAAGACGAGACGCGTATGGCACGCGCGAGAATACTGTATAATATTTGCTCGCGATTGAAAGAATTGCCTTTGACACCGATTACATACATGACCCCAATTACTTCTATTCTCGATGCTCTCTTGAATTGATCCTGATGACGAGTGCGTGCCTTTATGAACGAACGTTCTGAGAGTTAAAGATTCCCCCTGTGGTTTTGTTTTTTGCTCTCTGTCTATCCGAAGCGAGAGACAGACAATCAGTCCATGAAGTAATAATCACTTGTGACAGTGATGAGTGGAGTGTATTGTAGATGGTTCAAGTACATACATAGACTCCCCCCTTTTTTGTCCCTTTTTTTTCTCTCATTTTTTTAATGTGGAAATGACTACCTATTTGGTTTGAAAACATTTGATTAAAATATATATATTTCTTTCTTTCTTTCTTATCATCAGGGAGTCGGAGAGAGTCTGGAGGTCGATCACTTGGATATTAAAACCCACCCTGTACAATAAATATATTGATCACAGAAAAGCGGATTCTCCGAGGAAAAATCTAATTTGTTTAATATGCGACACGGAAGTTCCTTATAATATAAATGATGTTCAACTTGCTCTTGCCTTGGCTCTTTTTGTTCCATGTGAAAGTGTGCTTGCCTCTCCATGCAAGACCTTTTTTTCCCCCTCCGACGGCTCCAGCCCAATCGTGTTTAAAGAGGCAGCCATCGAGTAGTTCATGCACCAGAGCAGCCCTTCTGTCCTAAGAACATCTTCCACCTCTGATTTGATCGCATCAACCTTTTTTCTTCACTTT
Source organism: Rasamsonia emersonii CBS 393.64 (assembly GCF_000968595.1). Classification (NCBI taxonomy): domain Eukaryota; kingdom Fungi; phylum Ascomycota; class Eurotiomycetes; order Eurotiales; family Trichocomaceae; genus Rasamsonia; species Rasamsonia emersonii. Next base: position 19,414 of record NW_013562932.1, on the reverse strand, counting down.
TGGATTGTCCCGCCCGAATCTCGACATACCGGAGAAGGCTGTTATGAGCATTGAGAACCTGGTATTGAGAGAAAAGAGCTGGTGACGATTCGTCTCTGGCTCTCAATATCGGACCTGGTTAGAAGATTCCGAGGACCCGCATAATGGGAAGCTTTCTGAGTGACTCTTTACTGGCGAGTTCAAGTTACTGGGGGTCACCGAATCCTGCACAGTCAGAGACGAGCGCGAGGCCATTACCAAGGTTAACTCATTGGCTCTCGCGAGACAGGAGCTCGACTGCAAACAAATCGCACATCCAAGCATTGCAGTTATACTTCAGATACATTGCAGCACGAGGTCGAGAATAGCGAAAAACGTATCTCTGTCAGCCTGGGGCCTATCCAGCCCTAACCCCACAACGAGCACTCTCTTCTCATTGGGGGTTTTCGTTGCAATAGCGCTGCCGATTTGACGAGCGTACAGCTGGTTGATTGTCTCGTGCCCTGGAGCATGACCACCAAGTAGAGTCGTGGCGGTGAGATTAGGCAGGGGCAGGAGACTGTCTTCCTCCCCATCCGGCAAAGTATGAAAGCCATTGGTCCCAGGGTTGATGTTTTCTAATGGCACGTGGATCTTTCGAATTGTCAGTATCTAAAATTCTTCCTTTTTAAATTATGAAGGCATACGCACCCAATGGGCTAATCGTCCATGCTGGGATATAGCCACGAGGATCTTATCGCTAAAATTGACCACCATGACATCCGTCAAAACGCCGTTCACCAACCCCGCCGCTTGCTTTGTGGCTGCGGGGAAGGGGAGGTTGAGCACCTCGTGGAAGCTGTTGAGATTGAGTGGTTCTGCCATATCTTGAGATAGACTGAGATTGAGGGATCGTAAGGAATGGTCTACCTAGAATCATTCAATAGCTTGAAACCAGTCATTGAACGCATGTATCAATGGACGATAAGATCTACCAAGATGTGAGTAGTCAGTACAGCCAAAGCGGTGAACAAAGGCGGTGAGCCAACACGCGCCGCCTTCCAACCGCTTCCCGGCAGAATTTGTCCGCCCCTCGAAATCGGCCCATTTTTTCATCAGAAATCTTTGAGCAGGCCTGTTCGCCGTCGTGTGATCGCCAGCTTGACCACTCTTTTAATTTAAACGACAATGGCGAAATACACGCCTCGTGAGCGCAAGCACAAGCGCAGGCAGCAGGACAGTCAGTCCGCTGCCGCGCCGGTGGACACAAATGTCGCCGAAATAATGCCCATCTCCAAGGCGGAGAAAGAGGCAAGGCGCCAGAAGCTGAGAGAAGAGCTGCGGGTGCAACAACCGAAGATGTCCTCGAAGAAAAAGAAGCGCCTGGAGAAATATATTGTACGGAGTCTCCGACAAGTCGTCCCTCTCCATGGATGTACTTTTTACTAATTCGCAGCGTAGGAGAACAAACTGAAAAAAGAGGAAAGTCTAGAACTGCTGAAGAAACTCGCGCAAGCCAAAGTCGACACCTCCAATCTGCGAAGCTCGAAGGACCTGGGGAGAAAGAAAATACAAAACTCTAAGCGCTCTTCCTCTCAGGCAGTTGCCGCCAAGGATGAAGAGGAGTTCACCTCCGAATCCGATCTTTCTGATGATGAGTTTGAATCGAAGTCAAACGCGCAGACCACTTCTGTTGCCGATGCAAATTCTGGTCTACAGAAGCAGACAGTCCAACCTCAAATAGGTATTGGTCTGAAACGGCCGCTTGAGATCGGAGAGGACGGATTTCCCGTTATTAAGAAACGGAAGAAACGGAAGACTAAGCCGACTGTCGAACTTCCCTGGGAAGGCTTTGATTCCGAAGAAGAAAAAGAAAAAGATGAGGAAGCCAAACCCGATGGAAATAATGAAGTTGATCAGTCACCCAGAGATTCCGAGAGTGAAGATAGCGAAGATAGTGATACAGGTTCTGAAAAGGAGAATGCCTCCCAGGAGGAAGAAGAGGCAACAGAAGATGAGGCTGGAGGTGAGACTGGAGGTGAGACTGGAGATGAGGATGAGGATGAAGGTGAAGGTGAAGATGAAGATATGGAAGAAGATGAGAACGAGGAAGACCTGGAAGGTCCTAAACGGATTCGTCCTCGGAATTCTGCATTCAAGGAGTGGGCTACGCAGCAGATTAATGAGGCTGTAGGGTTCCAGCCCTCAGCTGGCCAGCCGCTCACAGAACAGCTGCCAGCCTCTGCTGAACTTGTAGTCCGGAAGGGAAAGACACCCAGGAATACTGTCTACGAAGAGGAGCCTTTGCCTCCGGAGCTGCAACCAACCAAGGGAGACCCGGATCGCAAAGCGTTCAGTGTTCAGGTGAATCGTCCAGAAGAGGTCCAGAATGCCCGACTACAATTACCCGTTGTGGGAGAAGAGCAGAAGATTATGGAGGCTATACACAACAATGATTCGGTTGTAATATGGGGAGCCACTGGAAGCGGCAAAACAACACAGCTGCCGCAGTTTCTGTTCGAAGCCGGCTATGGTAACCCCGAGAGTCCCAATCCGGGTATGATTGGAATCACTCAGCCTCGCCGGGTTGCGGCTGTCAGTATGGCAAAACGAGTGAGTGACGAACTTGGGCAGTTCGCGGACCAAGTCTCCTATCAGATTCGTTTCGATACGACTGTCTCCAACAAAACAGCCATCAAATTCATGACTGATGGTATTCTCCTCCGTGAAATCGCGAAGGACTTTTCTCTGAGCAAATACTCCATCATCATCATAGATGAAGCTCACGAGCGAAGTGTCAACACTGATATCTTGATCGGAATGGTGAGCCGCATCGTTGACTTGCGGAAATCCATGGCCAAAGAAGATCCAAACGTGAAGCCACTAAAGCTTGTCATCATGTCGGCCACATTGCGTATTTCAGATTTCACACAAAATACGCATCTTTTCCGGCACGGGCCACCGCCCTTGGTGCAAGCAGAAGGTCGACAGTATCCTGTTACAATTCATTTCTCCCGGCGAACACACCGCGACTATGTCGAAGAAGCGTTTCGAAAGGTTTCCAGGGGGCACCGCAAACTTCCTCCAGGCGGAATGCTTGTCTTCTTAACTGGGCAAAATGAGATCAGATACTTGGAGAAGCGACTGAAGCAGACATTCAAGCCGACTCAGCGCGGTGAAAGTGTACAGGGTAAAGTCCAGATATCAGCTGTAGACGCACCGCTCGAAACTGAAGACCTGGATCTGGCTGGTCCAGATGTTGAAACCTCCAGAGGGGTTGAAGAAGACGAGGATGGCAGTGAGGTAGAGATCACCGGTCTTGACGACGATGAAATCGACGATGAAGAATTTAACCTGGGTGAGGAAAGCATGGATTCCTCGACTCGAGTTCATGTGTTGCCGTTGTATTCCCAACTACCCACGAAAGAGCAATTGAAGGTCTTCGAGCCGCCTCCAGAAGGCTCAAGACTCATAGTGCTGGCCACGAACGTTGCCGAAACAAGTCTTACAATTCCAGGGATCAGATACGTTTTCGATTGTGGGAGATCCAAAGAGAAGCAATATGACCTATTCACCGGAGTCCAGACGTTCCAGATCGGCTGGATCAGCAAGGCCAGCGCAGATCAGAGAGCTGGACGAGCTGGGCGAACGGGACCGGGTCACTGTTACCGGCTGTATTCTTCAGCAATTTATGAGTCGGCATTCCCAGAATATACAGATCCGGAGATTCTGCGGACTCCCATCGAAGGTGTTGTCCTTCAAATGAAGAGTATGGGCCTGCACCACGTCATTAATTTCCCTTTCCCGACACCACCAAGTCGTGAGGGACTGGCAAAGGCAGAAAAGCTTCTCAAAAACCTTGGGGCTCTTTCGCCTGATGGCCAAGTCACGGAGATCGGACACCGCTTGGCCACATATCCCCTTTCCCCCAGATTTGGAAAAATGTTGCAGATCGGCCATCAGCATGGTTGCATGCCGTATGTTATCGCCCTTGTCTCTGCACTCGCTGTGGGAGAACTCTTCATTCCAGAGAGTCAGGTCGACATGTCATCGTCGAGCCAGGACGAGAACAAAGACAAGGACGATGACGAAGTTTACACGAACGCAGACCGTCTGGAAGATACGGCTCGGGAGGCTCGTCGCAAGGCCTACAGCAGGGCCCATCGTCTGTTCAGCAAACACGACGATACCTGCGACGCACTGAAGTATATGTCTGCGGTGTGCGCATACGCCTACGCTTCCGATGAAGAGTCCTTCTGCAACCAGATGTTCCTGCGGGCTAAAGGGCTAAAAGAAGCGTCTCAGCTTCGCCGTCAGCTGACCGACATCGTGCGCGCGAACAACCCCGGCGTGATTGGGGCGTATGAGGCTCGACTTCCCGAGCCGACAGAGAAACAGCTCAAAGCCTTGAAGCAGATCGTCACGGCGGGCTTCATCGACAACGTCGCTATTCGTGCCGATCTCGCACCCGTCCCGCCAGAGATTCCTCGCAAGCCGAAGCGGGCCATCGACGTGCCATATCTGACACTCTTCCGGTCGCGCGAAGGCCGAGCGGTTGAGCTCGACAAAAAGGCCGTCTACGTGCACCCATCCTCCCTGCTTGCCCATCTTTCGCCCAACGAGATGCCGCAATACGTGGTCTATTCCCACCTCCAGCAATCCAGCCCTTCGGTCATCTCCGACAACACGGTGCCGAAGATCCGGATGTTCCCGCTCGTAGCACCAAGCGGGCTGCAGCTCTCTGCGCTCGCCCACGGGACGCCTCTGATCGAGTACGGCAAACCGATCGGGAAGATCGAGCACCTGGGAGGAATTCCCGAACGGCGCGAATGCTGGGTCGTTCCGTCTCTGGTGGGCGATCCCGGCAGTACAGGGTGGCCGCTGCCAGCGAAGAAGGTCGTCCAGGTGAAGGATAAGAAAGAGGGTTGGGTTATTGAAAAGTTCCTCACGTGAGATGAGATTCGGGATTTCTTTCACACGTATACATATAGACTCATTCAAGTAGTTATGTGTGGATACTATACAAGGAGTTTGGTACATAAAACTGGAAATAGGAACGGGTCTTTCTCCCATATTCTGTTACTGGGATATTAATACACTGTGTATCAGGTTCGTAATTAAGCTGTTTGTCTGTCTCTGTCTTATTGTGTAATAATAACTCCTTCAGAACGCCTGTACAATGCCCCAATCCTGGAATCCGAAAGTCAGAAGAACCGAGTTCGTCCGTCGTAACCGTTCGACATCGTCAAAAATAGAATTGAACGTTTCCGAATGTAATGAGGTTGGTATTACTGCCTTTTTTCAGTAGCGCTCTCTGTCCCTTTCCTTTTCCCTTTCTCGTTCTCTGTCTCTCTCCTTGTCCCGATTCTTCCTATCTTGATTATAAAGATCCCCCTCCTTCTCCCAATCTTCCTTGATACCCAGCGCCTTACGGAGACGCTCAGTCTCCTCCATCTTTGCCTCGGCAAGCTCGTGCACCTGGTACGACTTGAACTGCCTCCTTTCTCGGGGCGGTGGGCCTGGATCGCCGCGTCCCCGTCGCCGATCATATCTGACCTCGTCGTCATCAAGGTTATGGCGTCCAGCAAGCTCATCTTCCAGCTCCTTAAGGAGTTTCTGGCGTAGAGCATTACATCGCTCTTCGATCTCCTCCTCCGAGAGGGGGACCCTGTCTTTGTCACCCTTGGATTTTTTCTGCTTCTTCAGCTCCTCCTCAATCCGCTCATTCTCCTCTTCCAGCCGCTCCCGCTCTTCCAGCACCTTGACCTCGATGGCGCGCCTCCGGTCATGCTCCAGGATCTGCTTGTCCGGCTTGCGCTGCTTGAAGGATTCGCCTTTTTTGGAGTCGCCACCATTCACAGACACGGGAGGGTACGGGGCGCCGTAGCCGGCGTTTCGAGGCTTGAGGAATGACAGGTTGCGTTGCACGTACCCGGAAGTACCGCTTCCGCGGGGTGTTGGTAGTCCGACGTTTGAGGACATTGCGTTAAGTTGACACTCTCGACTCAAGAGAAAAGAGGGAAAATGGTAGATGAAAGAAAATGGGGCTGGTTTAGGCCCCTTCGTTCGAGACCCAGGAGATAAGTAAATGTAGCAGGAGGCGTGCAAGGAAGCTCACGGGGTGGTGGCGGAGGGTTCGGAGCTGCGAACCTGGCTCAATCCTGGTCCTGTCTCAGACCATGTGGCAATCCACAGAGAAGAAGTGAAAGACTGTGATGGATCGCGTCCCCGGTCTGTTTGAGTCCTCAGTCAGGCAACCTTGAAGAGCGTAGTGCTGTCCTGAATTCTCCAGGGACTGTGGCGGAGAGACTGGACAACTGAACATGGTATCTGCTTATGTAACATTGTGATCATGTGACTTAGTGAGGCTTAGCCCCTATATTGGGCTTACAGTTTGGAGTAGGTAGAAAAAAGCTCCAGGTAGGTAGAAATTTAGCACCACCAACCAACTAGAAAAACTCATCTAACTATGCTGAGCTTTTTTCTGTTAAGTATTCTCCTATGCTTAAATGGAAAAGATTGGGATTATTTTAAGAGCAGTAGTGTCTGTCATGAAAAGTAGGACTAAAGTAAACATGGAGTGTCAACAGAACTCTGCTTCATGATTGGTTGACGGTCTGGTGACCTCCTGAGGCACTGCTACAAGGGTTTGGTGATCACGTGCTATACTGATTAGGAAAGGGCTGGCTCGCTTCATGGATGTATTATCGCAACCTCACACATACGGGGTATTTGTACTCGCCTTCGAATTCTAGTTAGATCTCTGCCAAATATGTTTCATTATGTCCATAGCCGTGGCGGGTCGATCTGGCCTTCCCTCGACAGGGGAAACTGGTTCGGCGATCGAGTACTGAAGTTTCCCTGTCTTGGACAAGCCAGAACTGGACCAGCCAATCTTGGGGGTAGTGCAATTTGTTGGATCAACTCTCCAATCGCATCGTTTGCGCGTTTGATCGTCTTCTGCGCCCTTTTATATTTTGCCTCATCGTCTCGACTGGAGCTTTTCTGCACACTCCGGGCAGCCATCTCAGCAGCAATGATCTGCCCAATGAGGTAAGATGAAGAAGCCGGTCTGTCTTTCTTTGGGTAAGTTCTCCTTGGCGTTCTCTTGCCTGATCTTTTCGTTGGCCTCTTTCGGAAATCTCCTCCTCAGGATTTTCGATCAGTCGATGAATATACGGGGTGTATTCCACATAGATCTCTGGATGATAAGGACCCGGGGTGGCATGGTCTTCGACAGCGTCTTTCATCCAAGTGTCGCCGTCATTGTCCTCCTCGCTCGCACCATCCTCATCTCCGATCTCAGAACCAGGGTCAATATCACAGTCACTGCTGTAGGCATTTTCGGCAAAGCCAGCTTCTTGAAAGCACGGTAAACCTCACCCTTCTCAGCTGTTTCAGGTAGATCAAGGATCTCATACGGCCGACTCAAAGGAATCCTCAATATACGGTCCAGGGATTTAGCCTGGTCATCCGTATAGAGCTGAGGACTCCGCGGGCTCTTCTCGTTGCTGCTGACAAGCACAGCAGCTGGTTGCGATGCTATCATCTGCCGTTCATGTCGTACTACCGCTCTTGTCGTAGAGCTAATACTGGCTCCATGAAGGTGCCGACGATAAGAATTACACTACAGCAAGTACTAAATGACCGAACTACACGCGGCGATAGAGCGGAACGAGTCAACGGAAATAGGGAGAGACGAAGATTTATGAAGGCATGTATTAGAAGTCTCTACGTCTAGGATCCTTCCACCTCTTCTCCAGGTTCAACATGTCCGTGATAATTCCTCCTTTAGCGGACTCGTCCCTCCATTTGTCTGAATTTGTTGTAACTAACGGATATGACGGCGGATTAGTGGCTGCGTCCAGCGTCGCTAGACTCATCCACATTGCGTCGCTTTCGTTGATACTGGCGTGATCTCCTTGAATGTCTACTGGAACGTTTGGCTGGGAGTTCATCTGTTGAAGTCTCCCAATCTTGAAGATTTGTAGTTCTGCTTAGAAAGTTCCATAACTGCACTGTCTGAGGATGAGTTTTGATCTGTTGGAGTGGGTAGGTGGGAGGATTTCCAATTATTAATATCACTAATATCTATTCCAGGCCACTTTTTCCGAGCTGAGGCCAGGCGTGGGGGAATCCACACCGCGGGGAATAGCTAACCTCTTGGTATCGCTGCATTTTTTGTACGAGTCGCAACACCCTAGATGGCCGTTCAAAATTATCGTCTAATACCGCATGGCTGAGAAACCCTTGTAAGCAGCTAGGCCTTACGGTGCAAAACCCCTCATGGTTGGCCATATTTTTTTACAGATTTCTGAGCTACCATGAAGTCAAAACATCCATGTGGTTAACTATGCCACATGGTTAGCCAGTTTTATATATACTGCCATATGGTTGATGAACCCTTCTCTGGTCATCAATACCCTATTTTTGTCTACATTTTCTATGACTGTAGCCTACCATATGGTTAGCTACTCTATATAATCTAAAGCTTTTTTTTTTATAAATTAGCTACTTTTTTAAAAAAAAAATTATATTTTATTATATATATATAGTTTATAAGTACTTTTTAAAATTGAAGAAAAATCCCTAGGTGATTAGAGTCTTTTTTCTGGGTACTCCGAACTGGAACCCGGCTGGGGTACAAAAAAAAATTCAGGGGCCAATCTTGGCCAGTTCCAAGCATAGGCCAGTATGTATGACCACGTGACTACAATAGCAAGTAAGAACACAGTTTTCAGCGCTGAAGGCAAATAACGCTCCCTACAGCTCAGACTCACGGCATTTTGCAATAACAAATACTGCTCCTGGAGTCATAAAACCGATTATATGGATACGTTCATTTTGATAAAGCTAATTAGCTGAGACTATAACAAAGCAAGCACGTTTTTATCATTCCGTTACTTCTAACATTTCCCTTGTGGTCCTTTCCCAATTGTCAACTTCTCAGTTTCCGAGCAAAGCACCCACTAACAGTTCCCCGAATCCTCCGAAATGTGATCTCGCAGTAGATTCCATCCATTAGACGCCAGATTCACGCCAACAGAGCCGGGATATGAGACTAATATTATAACCGTGTAGAAGAGGCATATCTTCATCGCATCACGATATTGCAGAGGAAACGCAATCATCGAACGTAAAACCCACCACATGGACAAGATAAAAGACAACCTGTAAAGTGACAGGCGGAAGAGGCCAACCGATACAGACATGTTGGAACTTCATCCCTCGATGTAATGCGCCGCCCTGCCTTGTACATACCGGCAAAGGAAAAAAAAAGGAATAGCACAAATGTAAACACGAAAACCCATATATCTCCCTTGAATATTCCTTTATGTATATGTCCCTCCCAGAATAAAATAGAATATTGAACAGAAAAGCAGAATAAAGTGCACATTACCGGAATAGCAAGAGCCGGCTAAGCTTTGGACTCAGAAGAGATATTAATACCGACTGGCACGGTCGAGCCGGCGTGGGAGGTGCCAGTCGCATCGGAGATGGCAGCGACAGAGCTGGTCGCCAGGCCTTTGCAGGACTCCGCAGGCCCATCAACCGAACCATCGGTCGCAGAACCCCCATGGCAGCTTTGGGTGTCTGTGGGGGGAGGTGTGGGCGGGGCTGCGCCGCCTACTGGTGGAGGACAGCCATCAATGTCTGTCAGCGACCGACGAGAAGGTTGCGGCGAGGATTTGTGAGAAGCCGGCGGCGTCGTCGAGGAGTTAGCATTCGAGGCAGGGGAAGTCGGCTCGGCAATAAGCTTTTCAATGGCCACGATCTGTTTCCCATAACTGAATTTCTTCAGCTGGCTCAGCAAGGGCTTGATCTGTTCAATCAGAGCCTCGCGCTGGGCGCCTTTGACCTGACCGAGGACCTTCTCTGTAGGGCGATGTCAGCAGTCAATGGGTGGAGACAAGCAAACCACGTAAAGACTTACGGATAACATAGTTGCCGTATTGGTCGCGCATCAGTCCGAGAAGTGGACTCTCGCCCCGCTCGTTAGGGGAGGTCAGAAGCCGAATGATCTCCTGACGCTGGTTTTCCTCGCCAAATTCAATGCTCTTTTCCACGACATTGCTGGCGAACTTGTGCTTGGAAAAGACAAGAACCTGAGAGATGACGACGGAGATCATGCGGGAACGATCTTTCTCCTCGCCATTTTCAATGACGTGCTGGATCACGTAATTGCCAAATTGATCTGGAATAAGGCTGGCGGTACAGGCGTGGAGCTCGGCCAGAATTGATTCTCGATCGGCTTGTTCACAATGCTCCAACATTCTCTGAATGACACGGCAGCCATAAGGATGGGCCGCAAGCCGACTGACCTGCCCTTTGAACGCGTTGATGATGAACTGGACATGCTGGGAAGGAACCCGCTCAATGGCCTTTTGAATCACATGGTTCCCGTTTTGGTCGCGCACACACTTGAGGACGTGGTTCTCGAGCTCCTTGACCATGGCAGCTTGTTGATCGGTCAAGATGTGCTCGAGTGCCTTTTGAACAACCCGGCACCCGTACATCTGAGTCGAGAGGGCAAGAATGTGCCCTTTCATCTGATTTGCCAGGATCTTCTTCTGCGTCTGGTTGCCATGCTCAAAGAGTTTCTGGACGACATAGTTGCCGAACACGTCCGTCATCAGCTGCAGAGAATTGGGCTGAATTTCACGGAAGACCTGCTCTTTCTCATCGCTGTTGGCGGTCTCCAACTTTTGCTGGATAAAACGGGAACCATGCTGATCGCCACTGAACTCGACAATGTGATTGTAGATATCCTGGTATGGGTCAGACGATATATGTTCACCGCTGGCAAATGCAAGATCTTACCTTCAACTCATATTTCTTGTTGCCCTTGGTGTTGCTTCGGAATTCTTCGAGAAGCGGGCTGCGGACCACCTGACTAGGGTCATGATCGCGATGGGGTCCCCGCTGAACCATGGCAGCCGCCCCACCAAGACCACCAAACTGCGCCATAGGATAGAAACCGGCGAAGGGATTCAGCCTGGCAGCGGAGTAGCCGGCGAGATCATACGCAGCAGGGAAAGGCAGACGCGACTGCAATGGATTCGCTGCGGTCTGGGTAAAGTCCTGTTCCTGCAAACCACGCAGCTTCCGATCCAGAAGAGCGGCCTGTCCATCGCTCATATGGGAAGACAAGCGATTGCCCGAAGACGGCCGGAGTTGAGTGGCCGCAACCGGAGGAGTGCCTGCTGCCGAGTAGAAAGGGTTGTTCATTCCTCGACTGAAGTCTCCTGGCGGTGTTGACTCCCTCTCGCTCATTCTCGAAATTGACTGATAACCAAAGGGGAGATCAACGGGAGCGTCGGGGGTGTACGACGCTACTGGGGGATAATTACCCTCATCTCCCGGGACCTGGTATTTGAACCGATTAAAAGATGCATCATACGATGCATGGGACACGTAACCAGGTCTCTGTGGATTCTGCTGGGCGGAAAAGGATTGGGTGTCGTTCAGCTGCAGTCGGCTGAGTCCCGTGTTGATATCCAGCTGGCCGTTGCTAAAGCGATTCTCAAGTGCCTGGCCTTCCGAATGAAAGGAAGGATGGGAGGAGTGCGCAGGCCTCTGAGAGGTCAATGACACGGAATTGTGTGACAGGTGCGAGTAAGGAGTTGATATCGCTTGTCGGCTCCCGCCCGAGATCGACTCAGAAGCAGCCTGAGAGAACGACGGCATGCTCATTGTCCCGATAACATCCTCGGGTCGTTGAGGCTCTCGGCTAGCCGTGACAAGGCTGGGTTTGGATTGAAATGCCGATGTAACGGCGTTGCCAGCGAAGGCCGACGAATTCACCTGCCGATGGCCTACATCCTCGTTTCTAAAGCTGCCGAAGCTACCAAAGGAAATTGCCTCTGCCGCTGAGGAGGGAAACGGCTCTGACGCGGAAGTTAGGTATGTCTTGGTAACTGAACCGGTTGGTGTGTGACCAATGGCGGAAGCTCGGGGCAGTGAGAAGTAGGACGTCGCGTCGGTGTCCGACCTAGCGGCTGCACTTCGATCACCGCTGCGACTCTCGACCGGAGATGTTGCTATGCCCTTGTTCTGACCCATGGACAACGATGTGGTCGGGCTGACGGTACTCCAAGGCAGGTTAGGACGGCCGGTCCATCCATCGGATTCTGACGATGATAGCAGAGAACCCGATCCGGATTTCCCTTCGAAGGCGTTGTCTGGATCCCCATGTCAGCCTTATTGAATGTCTCAAAAGCCACCAGAACCGATCTGGCGGGTCAAGGATTGGCCTGGCAGTAGATCTTACCTCTCAGGTTATCAGATGCACCATCCGTGTTGAACGTGTTCCCCAGATTATTGTTCCCCCATATATTACTGTTCCAGCTGGCCTTGCCACTGCCGAACCCGTTTCCCATTGTCGTGGAGTGAGCTGTGAGTGTTCGATCACTGTTCATTGTAGAAGACGAGCTAATATTCGCGACCCTGTTTGAGCGGACCTGCCATCAATATGTCAGCCATCAGAACTCCTTGGCCACAGACCAAAACTTCTGTCGATATCAAGGTCACCCTTACACTATGCACAGTTGCTGCATTCGCTGCCATAGCGGATGCCATCCCCGTAGGCTGATGTGCGTCAAAAAAAAATATTATCAAATATGTATGTGCGAAAAGACGGCCAGTATCTGATATTAAATTAAACAAGCGCAGAGGGCCGGCAAGATTGGCTCGAAATGTATTTGCAAGGAGCCCGAAAGGCGTTCACGCGAATATATGACTGATAAAAAGACTACCAGTTAGCTCGTGGTCATTGTTCGTGATAAAGAACTTTCCTGCAGGGGTCAGAGCACCGAACGCAGGAACATACCAAAGGGAGCGAAAAGAACTAAAGGATCAGGAAACCCCTTCACAAGGAAACCTGGGATGAAAAGACCCCCAGGTCAGCACAGCTGTACAGGTTCAGAAAAGAAGGGAGGAAGGACGAGGGAGAGAACGCGGGAGAGGGAGGGTCGCCGGGGAAGTTTTTTTGGGAGGACGGTATTAAAGAAAAGAGATGGAACAGAGGAGGTAATGCAAGGTAAGATCACTAACCAGACAGCGGCAGTCCCGTTTCGTTTGCCAGCAGAGTCTCAGCAAGCAGCCGTGGACGAGATGGCCTGCATGTACCGTGGGGTTGAACTAGACTCCGTGCATGCTCCAGGAATCCCGATGCTCGCAGATCGCATTCGTGAACGGTGTGGAGAGGCGACCAGAAGGGTGGGCAACCCGAAGGACCCGGGCAGCAGTGATGATTCGCCGAGGCAAGGGGGTTGAGGGATTGAGGCAGGAGGAATGCAGTCTGTCGCGCAGGCCCAGACAAGGAGTGCCGACGAAGGAGGTGATGTGATTAGTCGACGGGCGTGGAATGCCACCGCCAAGGCAAGACAAAGGGCTGGCAGGAGGCCGGGCAAAGGAGAAAAAGAGAGAATCGAAGGTCACACAAACGGAAAGTCTCAGACACAAGAGACCGTTGACCCGGGGGTGTTGGGAAGGTGACGGTGGAGAGGCAGTCTTTGTCTCACGCGCCACGTCGTGGCCTCGAAGCGGGAAGGGGAAAAGAGAAGGCGAAGGGGGAGAAAAAGACAAACAGGCAAAGGCAAAGGGGCGCAACGAAGGAGAATAAGAAGGGCAAGGAGCACAAAGGGAGAAGAGACAAAAAAAGCATGAACGACGGCGATGGGCAGCCGTTCCAAGGAGCAGGCAGTGAGTAAAAAAGCTGCGTCTGATAAGTGAGCGGAATGGACGACGCAAAGAGGGTTTGGGTTGGTTGGCGGTAACGCTGTGACAGTACGCGTCGGGGCCGCCAGATGGCAAGGTACGTGGCTGCCCTAAGAGTTTTGCGCCACAGCCCAGGTATCCGGGGCCTAGTGCGGCTGCCCCAAGACCGTCAGCTAACTTACCTTACCTTATTACCGTACGCCGCGGGCGGCCCACAGGAAGGCCCAAGGCTGGCAGCACTAGAAAGGGAGGGGCCTGCGTCGCTGCCTCAGGTCGCCGCCTAGCAGTTCCCCCGTTTAGGCTTCTCTTAGGGCCCGCCCGAGCCTGCATGCTAACCTCCTCCACACCGCCCCAACAGGCTAAGCGATCACCGTAGGGCTTGGTGCGCCCAGCTGAACGAGCAGGAGCGCGGTCGATTGATAAAGGCTGAGCGAACAACTACTGCTGTACGTCGTCCATACACACACAACACATCGACAGCATCTACAGTGCAAATCCAACAGTGCCAGTTCGGACATCAATTCCAAGCGATGCGCCCCAACCTGCTGATTTTGTCATGCCCAAGGGTTAACAGGACCCCGAGGAAGACCGCCCCTTGGTTCAGACGGGAGAAATCCACCGCGCTGTGCGGCACGGTGAGGGGTAAGATCTCGCATTCTCGCTACTGATGATTCATTCATTGATGCTGTCGATCATCATGACCACGGTCGATTAGTTAGTTCACTAATAAATCGACCTTCTGCTGTCGCCTACAGAGGTTCGAGCTGATAATTCATTCAATGATCAGCTAGAGGCGGACGGTCGCCTCCCTAGTCCATGCAAGTCTAAGCGTCTAACACGACGCCGGACGGCGGTACGATCGGATCGGCGTTCAGATCTAGACTTGGGCTTCCCATTATCCATATTGATTTGGCGTTACTCTAAACAGGCGACAAAGGTTCGTACCTAATGGACGAGAGACAGCGGGGCTAAAATTGATTGCATCTACCTAGGCACATGCTAGGTAGGACCCTGGGTTGCTCCTTGGTTTGTTTTCCCCTCCCATGATTTTCCCGTCAATAATTGCTTTTCCAGCTGCAATTGGTGGGTCATCGCTCGATCATGATCACGAGACGCCGTCCTAGGCACCGTTCGACGGAGTCCAAAACAAAAAAAAAATAAAAGTGATGCTCAACATGACGGGCTTCGCGTCGGCTGGATCACCCTCCTTTGCGCCCACTTACAAACGCTCAATTGACACCGTCTTTCTCGCTGACACCTCGAGGACTTCCTCTCTCGCGCCCATCGGGCAGTGTCTTGGTATGCAGGGATGGTCTTGGCATCAATAGGATTCCACAATGGTGAAATTGTCCGAACTTTAGGCATGTCAGTCAGGGTGGAGAGTTCGAATTTAGCTACCAGTGACGGGTGTCGATCCAGAGCGCCTGGCGGGTGCCAGATCTCCCTTGGCTCAAGCTAGCCCCCTTGCTTCGGACGTCCGTGTGTGGATAATATGGCCTGCTCCGGCCGGTGCCTCTTTTCCCCGCTTCCCTTCCTTTCCGATTCCCAGAGTTGGCCTGAAGATGGCTGTCATCATCATGATCGCTGGTGCAACCATCTCCTTCGATTGGCGCGTCGTAAGCAATTGACGCGGTCTGGCGGTCACGTGCGCAGCCTGCAACTGGCTTTGCAGCAATAATGTCGCCAAACGTGGCCGCCTTCATCTGGATTGGATTGTGGACACTACACACTCTACAGCTGGGAAATTGAGCTTGTCTACTCAGATGACACCGTCTAAAATAGCATCCAACAGACATGAACGACATGTACTATTCACGGAAGATGGTTTGTCGGCTACGCTCAACCTTGCATCCCCTTCCGAAGCCACACAGCCTAGCGCTGCACCAGCTGGCCAGTGGGCCATGCCATATCGTCCTATGCAAGAAAAGCGCCCGGATGCACAGCGTCTTGGCACAGCTTGTACGACATTGGCCTCTTCTCGTCTCGTATGCTACCTGCAGACCTGGCTCTCGACTTCAGAGCGGTGTAGAGAAGAAGACAGTATCTCCTCAACCATTGGAAGTGTATCCATGACTTGCCAGAGTTAAGCATTGCCTGAAGATTTATCCCATAAAAATGTCGCCACGTCCTGTGGTACTGCTGGCTCGTTGATAAGCCGGTGCTACTGCGCCCCTCTGGAGGCGGGGTTGGAAAGGAGATCTGGCTCCCCAGCCGTGCAGGTTCTGCCATTTGTCTTACAGTCCAGCCGTACCTGGTGGCCAATTAATTCTTTACAATTATAACGAGACATGGATCCTCGTTCGGGGACGTGACACACAGTTGTCAGTCTGGACAAGGACCGCCCCGTCGAGCCCGGTGGGAGTTACTCGCGTTCTATGGGAATGGCCGTTGAATGCACATCATGATTACAAAATCTCCTATCAGAAGAAAAAAAAGCAATGACAAAAAGGCGGGAGATTCGCACTGTGGAGACGATGCGTCTGGGCTCACCGACTCTCAAGGAAATTTTCTCGATCGGTCATGCTATTTCTTAATGATGACCACGATATTTAACTTGTTGAGCTCCTAGGGAACGATGATGTTGCTGGGTACTTTGTCCAGGGTCTACTATTCGATTTCACACAATCTAGGTGATTTTCAGCAATACAACTGTCTGGTTATTTCTCCATGATGACTTCGAAACTGTATGTTCTTCGTATCGGGAATTCGGGATGACGTGGATGGATCAATCAGATAATCTCAGATCGATGTGATAGCTCTCGTGCGTGCCATCCGTCATCCATCCATCTGTCTTCAGGGCCCGAATGGCGGGACACTAAAGCACCACGACAGTGGTCAGCCCTACATAGTTAGGTAACATTTTGACTCATCCGAATGACTTACATGGCAGATGCAAGATGAGGATGAATCTAATAATAATCCTCCGCTGCTATATACTTGAGGATTCACACGTATATTCTTGGCATCAAAGTCTCGGCCTCGAGAGTTTATCGTAATTAACCAGATTGGAAAGAGAATATAAGCAGTTGGTGAGATAGATGATTACTGTTTTACTATTCTCTTGTTAAAGCTTTCTCTGAGGTCTACATATTGAATATATATGTACGCAAATGTAATGAATGAATGATGGTTGTATGTGACATGAAGATGTAACTATCTTTATCTGACTCCCATTGATTCAAGACAGAAAAGAACAATGACGACAGTCGATTACATCTTTTTTTTTATTTTCTGCGTCTATTTTATATTCTCAGTATGAATTAATAGTTAGATTGTTGGATTGTTGGATGAGCAAGAACTACTTTCCACACAGGGAAGCCAAAAAATATAAAACTATCATATTCACTCACAAACATTCTTTTTCTCTTTACCTCCCTGTAATAATATTTACTTTGACGAACAGAACATCGATTAGAGGAAATTATTGCTATATATTTCTCTCGCATTCCTTTCAAAAAAAAAAGGCTACACCTATACTTAACAACAAGAGTCAATATATATATAAGCTATTAATAAACACAATTAACAGTTGGAAGTTATCAAGACACCTGGGAAAAAAAAGCCCACATATTAGCTCCTACTGCAAGAAGATAGAAAAGACGAGGCAGATACTAACCAGTTAACTTGAAAATAGGGTCTTCTAGGTAGGAATAACACGGTACCTAGATTAGCTAGGTAGGTAGGGGTAGGTATCGTAGGTATCTACTTCGAACATGCGATTAACAAGCTTGGCACAGTAGCATTATCGTACAGCCTTCTTTTCCTTCGAAGCTACTTCCCTGATTTATGATGCCATTGGAGGATCATTACACAACTCAGGTCTATATTTTTTTTAGGGTTCCTCATCAGAAGACGGTGACTAGTGACAGTATATATCTTATATAGGTACCTTTCTTAGACAGGTTGGAACAGCGATGTATCAATAATGATATCAATACTGATATATATAGAACTAGATGTCAGCAGGGAGTAACAACCTGCCATTTCTTGACTTGAATCATCTAGAGCGCTGCTTCTACTTTCGCCATACAAATAGAACGCATAGATGAAGGACCACGGCAAAACGAGGCGAAGAATTCCCACTACGGAATATAGTTGTCAAGACCGTTTGTCCTCCAGACTGTGTTGAGTTGAGTTGTCTGCAAATTCCGCAATGCATAGTTTGTAGCGGTGCCATACCTGGGGAAAGATCTACAACAGAGCTAGTTCGCTACTTGAAACTTGCAATCATTTACAAGACTATGGTGGAATGAGGACATCATCCGGTTATTGTATGAATGTCCGTCTACTCGAGGATTCCTCCCTTGCTGAGCAGAGAATGGGGTAGACACAGCATGGAGTTCTCGTGGACAGTCCTGTCAGGAATGGAGATGAAGGCTCCACCTGTCAATAATAATATCACGAGTAATGCCAACCTGTCAATGTTAACCTTTTTGTTGCTTGTTTGTAGCTCTCTCAGTTCCATCCAGAGGAATCTTAGTGTCAACCCTAATCATCATCGCTATCTAGTCTTATCAAGGAGTTCTAAATCCTAGTCAAAATAGATATAGACCTTCCCAGATAATAGGATTTGCTGACCATGATCATCTCAGGGTGTAATTCTTCTGCTTGATCGTATAATCAATCGATCCAGTGACATGCATGCTATGCCATGACAATAAACTGTACCTACGCCATCAGTGAATGTAACCTTGGTCAGACCATATGCTGCAGCATTCCGAAGAGTGCAAACAATGGCAATGTCCTGCGGTGATACCTAATAATAACAATATCTGACGGAGATTTCTTTTTAAAGAATGGACGCTAACTCGGGCCGTCCGTGAAGAATGGGGAGGACGGAGTACGGGGTAAGAATGTGGGATGTGTTCTTGTTTACCTAGTACCTACCCAGGCAGGTCATTGTTTGGTTGGTTGTTTGTTTGTTTGTGCCCTGCCGTAGACGATGATAAAGCTGGAATTCTTGGCTGATGCAGAGATGCTTGCTATCGATAGTATCTCAGATCGGTGATTGGATTTACCCCTGATCGCCGTCGCCATTCCACCCACGGTGGGTCCGTGCACTTCCGGAGCAGGAAGAGCTTACGGAGTACTAACGGCTATGCTGCAGGAAAGAAGCGGTCTTTTTAGTGGTTTGCTGTAGGAACAAAATTAACACACAAACACAGATCTGCGCTCTGTGCTCTGTACGGCGTGTTGATTGACAGAATCGTTGCTGAATGTGTGCTCCGTGGTTTCCAACATGGATCGAGGGCTGACGCCCTTCCGTCGAAGGGGCTGTGCAGCGGGTTTCTCGGTTTAAGGGCTGGTGTTTCCTGTTTCTCCCATTCGTGACATGTTTCGTTTCACTCCTGGATACGGAGTAGGAGCATGTGTTCGAGGTCTTGATCACGTCCTCGTTGATCTTTATCTACTGACGGCCTGGAGAGGGAAAGGTCTCCGAACCAGATTCCTGGGTGTCGAGGTGAAGGTGGTCAGCTTCCAAATATGGAACATATTCAAGATTCAATAGTCTTCCGTCCCTGCAGCAAATGAGCTGTCTGCTGCCAGCTGGCGCTTAAGAGCAACCACCGGCGGCGATAGGCTGCGTGCGAAATTGCAGCGGGTGCTAGCGTCAGGCCGGCCTCCACGCCAGGCCTGCTTGGGGATAGACGCTGCATGCCAAGGGCGCGATGGGCGCTGCCAAGTTGCCAGCATCGTGTCTTTGCCCGTAGCGAGCACGACAACACACCCGACGCAG